>NC_050574.1:249441548-249743856 GCF_011100635.1 Trichosurus vulpecula | reverse complement strand
CATGTAGTGATCCTGTTCCTTCTTTGAGCTTTCTCTTGCCTCCAAAATAGCTAAAAGACTACTTCTGTTGGCCATGGTATTTATTGCCAGCCTCAGTTAGTCCTTAGCTTTGGGCCTCCTGACATTCCTCCAAGACTGTTACTCTGTATTCATCTTCTGTTAGCTGTCATTGCTTCTGTCTTCTAAACTTGCATTCTAAAAATCTGAGTTCATTTTATATCTACCTTGATCTCCTTAGACATATTATCATTTTTATTTTGTCCGAAGTTATTTTTTTTTAAGAATTTCAGGCCTGAGAGATTCCTATCCTTCATGATTTAACTTCCCCCTTTGGCTCCTACCTTTCCTTTCTCTGAAGCTTCAAAATCTGTTCTCTCAGAATATAGCTTGTCAGATTATGTTTTGCTCTCCTTTGTCTCTGTTAGGAATTCTAAGATGGAGTGGCCACTTGTCTCCAGTGTTCCTGTCATTTCTGCTTCAGCAGTCACTTCCTTCTTGTTGGTAAGATTCATGTCCAGAATAGCAGTTGCCCTCTTTGCTTCATTTACCTCTTGAAGGATAAATTGTGATCAGTACAATTCAAAGGTAGATTTGCTTATTCTGATTTTGGCAGAAAGGGAGTCTCAGCAAGATGTCTGTGTGGTCGAAATCATCTGTATCAATTTTATTATGTCATCTCTCTGTGCAAGGTGATCCACTTCCCAAATCTCTTATCTATTTCCTCCTGTCCAGTTGCCCTGTAATACATTCCCCCCATTTTACTACTTTTTTCACTCTCGATTGATCTGCACTTAAATGATCTCTACTATGCTTCTCCCTGAAGGTGCTCTAGTTTTCTTCTTTTTCTCAAAATAAATTACTGATATCTTTTGTTTTTATATCATGTACCTTTCCTTAAAAAAACCAGTTCAGCAAAACAGATTGAGAAAAAGTCTGACATTTTTATGTCCCGTGACCATATTCCCTACTTCTACAAAAAATCTGGCTTTCTTACTATACAATACCTTAGCCATACTTTTCCTTTTAAATAAAGCATACCTTTTTCACAGCCTTATTCTAGTCAAGCATCCCATCCCACCAAGTCTTAGTGGTCTCACCAAGTCTTAGACTTATGAGATCAGATTTTCTGCCTTGAAACTTAGGCTGCAAGAAGGCTTTTAGGGGTGGGTACTCTACAATAAGGACGTGGATAGATTCTGCAAAGGGCTTAAATACATAAAAGTAGGGAAAATTGAAGTGCTGAGTGCAAGATCATGATGCATATTTGTCAGAGAGAAAAATGTAGCAAGAAAATGGAAAGTGAACTTAAACCACATTGATAAAGGCCTAATGTCATGACCGAATGAGGATTGTAATAGCTCTACTATCCCTCTTAACTGGTCAGGCTATATCTGGAGTACTGTGTTGGGTTATAGATGGCACAGTTTAGGAAGGCCATTATTTATGTTAGGATATAGAAGAAGAAGAAGGCCACCGGGATAGCTAGAAAGGCTAGAAACTGTGACCTAGACACACGAGATTCAGTTAAAGGAAAGGACTGGGGATGTTTAGTTTGGGGAAGAGAATATTTGTTGAGATGTGATAGCTGTCTCCAAAGCTTTGAAGGATTTTCGTAGCGAATAGAGATTAGCTTTGTTTTGTTTGGCCCTGGATACAGATTGAGGAGCAGTGGGTAGAAGTTGCAGAAGCAGCTGATTTCGTCTCAGTATAATGAGACACATCATAACAATTAGCTGTCCCAAAAGTATAACAGGCTGCCTTGGGAGACAATGGATTCCCTGGCACTAGAGGTTCCCAGGTAGAGACTGGATGACTCCTTGTCAGGGTTGTTGGAGAGAGGATGCTTATGCTTGTATGGGTTGGACTAGATGACCTTTGAAGACCTAATACTTTGATTTTGTGGAATAAAACTTGTGAAGATTAGCTCACCTTCCTGTAAGACAACTTCATTTAATGTACCTTTTAAAGGGAAAGTGAAAGATACCAAAGGGTTTTACAAAAAAAAAAAAAAGAAAGAAATTTCATATTCAAAAGCGTGCTATGATTTTGCTGAAGGTGCCCATTAATCTTTGTTGGTTATTGCTGTAAATAAGAACAATTTCATTTAATAGCAGTTCCAGAGGACATAATGTGTCTCTAGAAAAAGGGTAATTATGATGCATATTTAAGCTAAAATGCAGCAATTAAGGAGTCCAGCATAGAATGTGACTGCATGCTGTTGATAGTTACCTGAAATTTCTAAGAGAAAGAAGTAGCAATTTTTCCAGTCATCTGCTTTTAAAATTTTAAACTATTCATGGGACTTTCTGAATATCATTAAATAGCAGCCATTGCAGTCTTAGAATACAATCTTTGCGTTTTATTTAAATAACGATAACTTTTTTCTGTATTTTTTTTGTAAATAACTTTTTATATCAGTAGAAAAGCACATTTAACAGGAGATACTAATTCAAAAGAAATTTAATAAGTGCTTACTTTTTACAAGGAATATCTTTGAGAGCAAGGACTGGGTTTTTTTTTTGGTTTTGTTTTTGGTCTTTTTGGTCTTACTATTCCTGTGTCTAGCACATAGTTGGTACTTAATAAGTGCTTATTGACTTGAAGTGAAAGCTCTGTAGTAGATGGTGAGCTATTATCACAAGTTAAATGACATGCTGTCTGCTCTGAAGTTCCTTGGATAAAATGGGAGAAAGAATAGTATTTGCTTAAATGAAAAGTATTTTTGTCATCTGTAATGAAAAGGTAGACTTTTTGTGTAATCTCTGTACCCTCCTTCCAAAAGGGTAAAAGTAAAATTTTATATTTCCATAATGCAGTATTTTTCAACAGATGGGTTTTAGTTTTTCCCTATTAGTCTTTTACTGAGACTAGCTATCAGTCTGAATATTTGTATAACAGAATTACGTATTTATGTGTGTATATATATATGTAATTATGTTACAGATCTTTATGTAATTATAGGCATTCATATATATGTGTATTTATGTATAAGATTGATTACTTTTATTTGTTACTTTGTGACTATTCTGAATTCATTCAAAAACCATACTCCTTAATTATAGTTTGTTGAATCTGATGAAAAAACTTTGTGAACTGATAGCTTATTACAGTGATCATGATACCTGGGCTAAATTTAAACCTGTGGTTCTTTGTAGTAACCATTGGAAATCCCGACTTGACAATTTTTCCCGCAGAGAACCTTTCAGGATCTATCAAAAACTAAATTGCCTGTATGTATGCATGCATATACAGAGGTATATTCCAAACAAAGAGAAAGCAAGAAGAACATCACCATGGAGCAAGACAGGCAGATTATTACTTCATTAAGCATTTATGAATTGGGAAAAGGTCAAGTCATGACTAATTTTTAATTTTTTTCAAATCAGCATGTTAGTTTCATCAAGATTTAATAGTTTTCAAAAGGTTTTTATGAACCGATCAGATATGAAGTACTAATCCTGAGCAGTTCTAGTTTAGTAATTTTAACAATTTTCTGAATAGTTAATAAGCAATTTTCATAGGTTTCCCTAAAGCAGGTATGCTGAGCCTCCAGCTCGCTGAATAACTAGTTCTCTCTTTACTTTCACGTAATTCACAAGGACACTATTGCTGTAAAAGTCTTTGGTAAAGATATAGTGGACTTACAGAAAGATGGTAGAATGAGAGGTCAGGGAATAACTCAATTCCTCAATTATGCCTCCTCCTTCATGGATAGATTAAAATGACCTGAAATATAAAGAAAAAATTATTTAAAGTTAAATAACCTAAGAGCTGTAATCAGTCAAGTACCATAATTTTTTTTAGTTAAATTTTCTTCAATTAGTGAAAATCTACTTCTCTCTAACCTCCCTCCCTTCCTGCATTGAAAAAATAAAGAAAAACAATATCCTTGTAACAAATGTGTAGTCAAGCAAAATAAATTCTCACTTTGGCATTGTCTAAAAAAATATGTGTCTCAATATGTGCTCTGAGTCTGTATCACTTCGCTGTAGAGGAAATCATATTAGAAATTTCTACAGTAAGAATAATATACAGATAAAGAAAGTACAAAAAAACCCAAGCAAGCCAAGGGAAAATCTCTCTAATATGATAAACAAATGTTACATTATTAAAAGATCACTAAGAGAATTTACCACCAACAAGGTAATTTTGATCAGCGACTAAAGTTCCACAAATGGACTTTGTGTAATGGTTGGATACAGAAAAAGTTCAGTAAATGTCATCGAGACTGTGTTAGAAAAACTGGGATCTGAGCTCTGGTAGCTTATAAATAACGTATTGTCCTCTACCCAGTTAGTCTTTTTTATGGGTACAGTATTTCTTTATGTAGTTGAACTTGAGAATGCAACTGAGACCTGCAATCTCTAATTAGAATTTTCCATTTCTGGACTTAGTGGGAAATTCCTTCAACTTAGTGAGCTAAAAAATCATCACCAAAATTTCTTGTGGTCATTCATTAGCAGGCTATGAAAACTTTATATATACATACATACACACATGTATACATACACACATATACATACATATCTATGTTGCAGCTGCAAATCAAAGGTTGATCTTAATATTTATCAAGTTTGTTAGAGCTCCTGGTTAGTCTTTTTATAACAGTAATAGTAATAGAAGACATTTATTTATGTAGCACTTTACTCTTTGTAGACATGTATTATCTCACTTGACCACATGCAGTAGGAGCAATATTTTCTCCATTATCCAGATGAGGAAACTGAGGCTGTGAGGCCACGTGTAGTAACACCACCAACAGCTTCTACAAATAGGAAAGGAAATGGAAGCCTTACAATTATGTCATCATGTCTATAATTTTTATTGTATTGAGTATTTGAAGATATTATAGCTAGCACTTATACAGGTGCTTTAAGGTTTGTAAAACACTTTTCATGTTCTTTCATTTTATTCTCACGACTATGTGAGGTAGTTGCTGATATTATTTCCAGTATACAGAAGAGGAACCTGAGGTGGAGAGTGACTTACCTACGGTCATGCAACTAAAAAAATATCTTAAGTAAAATTCGAACTTGGGTCTTCCTAGCTCCAAGTCTAGCACCATCCATTAAGCCATTTTGCTGCAAATAAAGGCTATGTGCAGATAAAGATTATGTTGAGTTAATAGAGGTGGTAAAGAGACTATAAATATGTATTTAACCCTTTGTCTCAACAGATACTTAAAAAAATGTCTCCAGCCTCCTTAAAGATCACATTAAGACAGATAATGGAAGGGTCTTCAAAGAGCTTACCAGAAGTGTTAATTATGGAATATAGGCTGAGTCAAGCATGCATGGTAAGAATTTCTTAGCGCCTGGGCACTTGGAAGCACAACATGGTCAACAGTCAGTAGACATTTATTAAGCACCTACTGTGTGCTTGCCCATAAGAGTGACTGGCTTTGGCTACGGGGAGAGACTGTTCTTAGTGCTGCTGTTCATGACTTTATATCAAGCAGTTATGTTCTCATGCAATAGCAAGTCTATATTACCTGGGAACAAAGGGTTAATAGCATTGTTTTTATTATTGAAAAATACTATTCTGAATATATTTCAAAAGTAGATAGCATAATCATACATGCCATGTTTCTTGTTGGCCTGTTTATTTTTTTAAAACAAGACCCACATTTGCATGTTTAAGTATCTTGCTGTCATGCCTCCCACAAGATCCTGACAGGCAGGAGGATCCTGTCTCTCTTTCTGTGTTGTGCACAGTGCCTGTTGAATGAATATTTTGCTGTAAAAGGAACGGATCAGTCACTTTTTGGAGATTTGTGATTATCAGCAAAAAGAAATGTACTGTTAAAATATAACCCCATCCCACCCCCAAAACAAACAAAGTAACCACTGGGGGGGTGGGATTAAGAATTTAATTGACAACAAACAATAACCAGTTTGTTTTCCTCTTCTCTGCCAACAATTTAGCCAGTTCATGGCTAAAGGGAATATTTTTGTCTTTCATTTAATCAGAAACAAGATAATATTAACTGTGTCTTGAAAATTTTATGTGTCTCAAAATGTCCATGATATTACCTAAGTTCATCTGTATTTCTTTAACTTTCAGAGAGGCCATGACTTTTATGAAGGTGTTCGAGCAGGTGAGAAAACAATTATTTTTATTTATTTCTTTTTTTTTTTTTTTGCTGGAAAACTTCTTATTGTAGGTGGAGTGAGACAGCTGGACACAGTTTAGATGATTCTAATTTTGTTGGCAACATCTAAAGCATCACAGTCTGGAGCCAGTCGGACATCGGCCTTCTTCTCTCCATCGGGCCAGATCAGCATGTCGACCTTGGCCACGTCGATGTCACATGGCTTCTTTACCATCTGCTTGATCTGATGCTTGTTGGCCTTGGTGTCCACAATGAAGACTAAGGAGCTGTTGTCCTCAGTCTTCTTCATAGCAGACTCAGCAGTCAAGGGGAACTTAATGATGGCAGAGTGATCAAGCTTGTTTCTCCGAGGGGCGCTTTTCCGAGGGTACTCGGGCTGCCTCTGAAGTCTCAGTGTCTTGGGTCGCCGGAAGGTGGAGGATCCTTGGATCTTCTTTTTGTGGCTGTGGACACCTTCAATACCACCTTCTTGGCCTTCAAGGCTTTGGACTTCGCTTCTTTCTTGGGGTGGGGGGTGGGGGGCGGGGGACAACAGCAGCTTACTTTTTCACCTTTGGTGCCATCTTGGGGGAAAGGGCATTTATTTTTCCTTCTTGATGGATATATGAGAGTAAGATGGGGGTTAGGCTGGTAACATGTGCTTTGGTCAGAGGTGTGATAGTTTGTCAGTGGCAGTTTATCTTTTCTCAGGGTAGCAAAGTACTTCGTCGGTATTACCCATCAGATAGCTTAAGGGAGGACTCATTTTCCGGTATTGAAAGTGTTTAAGAAATATAGCTCACCTGGTAACTGCTATGGTTGATGTTAAGAAGGCTAAACCTGCTCTTAGGGCCTAGTGCCCTGCCTCTGTTAGGAGCAATATGAGCTCATTACACTTACTCATTTCACTGCTGTCCATCATCCTAGGAGCTATAAAAGGTGACTGTGTAGGTGTGTGGGCACAGGCTTAAAGGTAGAATCCTTATTTTTCTTTATTCTTTCACATACAGTCCAGAATAGAGCTATTAGCCAGTTGCTCATCACCTCTTTTATGCCCTCACTGTTCTTGGAGGGACAGGTCCAATAGAGGATGTAGCCAAAGGTCACCAACATGCCTTGGACCTGAAGCTTTGAGGCACACACCTTCTTCTACTCCATTTTCTCTTCCCCATCCCCTACCCTTAACTATCCATGACTGCATTGTCTTCCTTCTTCCCAGTGATTTCAAGGCTTTGGGGAAATAAAAAGTAGTATTTTACTACAAAAGAAAGACTGGGGATGCTGGCCTAGAAATCAGTTCCCCTGCTCAGGAAGTTTCAGGTCCTTCTTTCTTCTAGTCCAGGGGTTCCTAACCTTTTTAGTGTCACAGACCACTTTGGCAGTCTGGCAAAGTTTATGGACTCCTTCGCAGAGTAATGTTTTTTTTTGAAAAATCAAAATGGAAGGAAATGCTCAATTTTAGTTAGAAGTTAATGAAAGCAGTGTGCAGGTAGGTGGCACAGTGGATTGACTGCCAGGCCTGGTATTAGGAAGATTCATTTTTCTGAGTTCAAATCTGTCTTTAGATACTTACTAGCTATGGGACCGTGGGCAAGTTACCTGATCCTGTTTGCCTCAGTTTCTTACCTGTGAAATGAGCTGGAGAAGGAAATGGCAAACCACTCTAGTGTCTTTGCCAAGAAAACCTCAAATAGGGTCATGAAAAGTTAGACACAACTGATAGGACTGAATAATAACAACAACAATGAAAGTAAAAATGTAATTTTATTTATTTTTGTTGCTCATCCAAGTTCTTGGATCCCCAAGGACAACAGGTAAGAACACCTGTTCTAGGATAAAACACAGACTCCTTTGTCCTTTAAAAGCCTATGCAATCTGACTGTGGCCTGTCTTTTAGTCCTATTTCATATACACTGTGTTCCAGCCAAACTGGATTAACTTGTTGTTTCTCATACATAACCTTATATTCTTATCTTTGTGTTTGTATATGCTCATTGTACTCCCTCCCCACCTTCACCTCTTAGAATCCCCTACTTCCTTCAAAACTCAGCTTAAGTACCATCTCCTGTAGGAAACATGTCTCAATGCCCTTCTGTCGCTACTGCTCTCTCCATTAGAAATTACATTATGCATTTTCTATTTGATTTTCTGCATACATATTTGCCCCTGAGAGAAAATAATCACTTTAAAAAAAGGAGTTATTTCATTTTTGTCTTTATCATCTCCAGGGCTTGGTACATAATTGGCAGTTAATAAATGTTTGCATTAACAGAATGAATAAAAGAGGAAAGAATCATAAAGATAGTAGGGAAGCTATTGTATTAAAAGTCAGAGGGGGACAAAAAAGAGAAAATGGAAATGAAAGGAGGAAAAGGAATAAAAGTAGAGAAAACATGGAATAGTGAAGGGAAGAGCAGGAGGAAGAAAGCAGGAACTAGGACATGAGCAGATGAGGGATGAATGGAGAAACAGGAAGGGAAGGAAGAGAAGAGTGCTGTTCATTCCTTTCTTTCCAGAAAAGGAAAGAGATGGGGGTGGGGGTGTGTTCTGTGTGGTGAGATTGGGTATATTTTGAGGCTACCTTTATAAACATTGAAATTATGTTGAATCTGCCCTAGACTGTTAAAATGGGCAATACCTGTACTCTATAATATTAATTTTATTTCTAGCTTCCATCCAGAAGAGGAAATTCAGAAACAATAGAAACTTTAGGCACCTTTTAAACTTGAATAAATGAAACAAATGGCTTTGATAGTGCCTCTCTGTATGCTAACTCAGCCATCTTTATTTATCTTAACAAGTGATGTCATTTGCCAATATTTTAGAAAATGAGAACCATTTAGAAAATAGGGATATGTAATAACATATGTTTTATAAGCCTAATTATTTTCATACATAAACTCATTAATCAATAACTTTGTAGCTCCTTAGATTCTAGTCCAGGCCTGGAAATATTTGTATTGACCTGAAAGGAATTTAAAGCATCTAAATTCCTAAAACACCAGGCTTTGGCATGTAAATGGTAAACAATGATTCACTACTCCTTTAGAGTTCTCTCATATTTCTGGTGTAGAGCAGAAAGACAATGGCACTGAGTTAAAATGTAGGGCTGGATGAACAGATGTACTATGCCAGCTGTCCTTGTGAATCTCCCCCTCTCCAAAGTCTAGCTTTGTTTGTAATTCACTTCAGAGTAAAATCAAAAAAAATGCTCATTTCTTTTAAAAGAAAAACAGAGAAAACAAAGCATCTCCTCATGACAAATTGGTTAAAACAGAAAAGTAGTCTTGTAGCTTTTCTTATCTTGAACATCTACTACATATACTGAAACCAAGTAAAATCATCATTCTTTATTCCTCTACTTTAATACTTTGAAAGAGTCATGATTTCATTGGTGTGGGGATTGTCTCTCTTGGCTCAACCACAACTCTCCACACATTAGTTAAGAGTTCTCATAAATTGTTCTGGCTAAAAATTCTGCTTAATGGAGACTACAGGCAGACTGTCTTCAGTGAGGTAGGACAGGCCTCAGGTGACAAGCACGCTTTAGTATGTAAGACCCACTGGCACTCATGCTTCCAGGGCATAATCTTGGAAAATCCAGGAGTACCTGCAGGCCAAGATTGGGCATCATGGTGAGACTTTAAAGGCCGAGTTGGAACAAGCCCTGGTCTACTAGGGCTTTGACCCAGTGTGGCAATTTTAGAGGGTACAAGAATTTAGCACATCTTCAGTAGAGTAGAATTGAACATGTGGAGGCTTCAAGCTCTGATGCTGACTGAGCAGGGGTGACTTTTAGCAGCACAAGGCCTTTTTACCCCTTCTCTTCTCCCTCTGTTTCATAAAGCAATTTCCAGTCTACCGTGTTCCTTTGCTAGGGTTTTTCCTTCCATCTTCCCTCTCTCCTGTACTTCCTCCACAAGCACAGCAGCAGCATTTCCCCCAAGTGAGTGTAATCGTCTTATAGTCATTTCCCTCTCATAAGGGAATGGAAGGGCAAGCAAAGTGGGACTTTTTGCTGTTTTTTCTTTTGGAGTGTTTCTCAGCACCAGGGCAATCAAGTGCCTTTGAGTTTCGCCTTTGTTTCAATCAAGAGTCTTTGACTGAACCAAGAGTCTTTTATGCTGTCCTTAAGTCACAAGAAAGCCTAAGTCACATGAGTTTGAGTCACATGGTTGTGCGCCCTCTGACCTTGAAGAAGCATATATACTTGGAGGTTAGCATTTTGCTTCAGGGGCTCTTCATTGGAGGTGTTCATGTAGAGACTCTGGGTAGCTGTTAAGGAGCCCCTCGGCTTTGAAAACCCAGATGTTGGTGCTTCTTTCTCTGGTAACTATGTATGTATTGCTATGGACAGACAGTTAAAAGCCTTGTCTGCTGATTTGTGTTATTTGCTCTGTTTATATAATTTCTGCTTGTAATTTCTGTTTGTGTTTTCTCTGAAGTTCAGGGTGCTAACTTTTCCCCCTGAACTAAGCGAACAATATATGTATGTTTAAAGTGAGATTGTAAACCCCTAAAAGTTGCTTTCCTTAGAAAAGCAGATCAAATAACCTGTGCTAGCAGCCCTCCTGTGTGCTGGTGGTGTTGGCCTTATACCTTCACAGCAGCTGCAAGCAGCATTGGTGTTTCAGGGAAGAAGCATCACTGAGTCTCTTTTGAAGTAGAAGGACTATAGGACTGCAAATCCTATAACTTGATTAGACTTTCTGAGGTCTCTTACAACTCTGTGATTGTACTCCCTAAGCCACTATAGTAATTACTATATCTTAGTCGCTCCTGGTATTATTTGCACCTTCTGAGCTACTGAGTCAGTTTGAGGACACCTATCATTCTACTTAATCAGTTTGGTGCCAGTTGCCCCAGGTGCTGAACTTGCTGGTTATGTCTGTGTTTACTCTTTTACTTCTTTTATAGAAGTTTGTCATGATTTTGAGAGAGTCCATTTACTACCTCAGTTGTACTAAGAGGAACATTCTGACCTATTTATACTGCACAGAAGCTCCTTCCTTAATACAGTTTTATAAAATAAAGGCACTGTTCTGGCCGTGCTGTACAGAATAGCCCTCTTATCCCTGGTTGCAAAAAATAAAAAACAAAAGCAGGTCATGTCAGCAGAACTGGTAAGCCAGCACATGTTTCGTAATGGAATATGACCTGATAGGCAACTTATGAGATACTCTCCAAAAGCCTAGTCTATAGGTGAGGAATTGATCATAGGGAATATAGATGCTGCTATTTAAGCTAAAGAAAGGGGAGAGCCAAAACCTGGTGAATTTTGCCCTTTTGGTTTTATGCGTTGAAAAACATGAAAATAATTTGTACCAGTTACTTTATTACAATGTTTTGAAACTCAGCATAATCTTAGGAAAATAATGAGATTATCCAACACTCTTACTGGGGAAATTTCAAAGTAGAAAAGAAGATATTCAACATTGTTCTGTTTTACCTTTATTCCTTCTTTCTGTCTTTCCTTCCCTTCATTCCCTAGGAAGTAGCTGCATTTGTGTGCTTACTTAGGTTTGGGGGAAGGGATACACACACATACACACACACGTGCACACACATGTATATAAAACATACACATATGCATATATATATGTATGCGCATGTATATGACATATATACATGCGCATACATATCTTATATATGTTTTTCTTTTCATAAAGAAGAATCTCAAACTGTCCAACTGAAACATGAGACTCCTAAGGGAACAGTTTTGAATTGCGACATTTGCCTTTTTTCAGGATTGTTAAAATTCCTCACAATATTAATGCTGGGCACATACCCGCCTCCTGTTCTCCTACTTCTCCTTGCAGAGATAATAAGAGGACTGCCTCGGTCTACAGTCCCTGGAGGGGATAGTATGTGGCCACGCTGAGTGATGACTGTAGTGAAATAGGAGAAATGGTAGAGACAGAGAACTGAGAGTGAGCTGCAGGACTCACTTTTTAGGGAAGGCATTCATCCCATTTGATTATGCACAGGGTAGCCAGGATATGATTTCCTTGGGATGGCAGTTGCTTTTCTGAAAGTGCAGAGCAGGAAGCTCAATGTATATATCTGAACATTCCTCTCCCTGCAAGTTTTTATGAACTGATGAAAGCTGTGGTTACCTTGTAGTCTGATGCAGCACGGCAGCTTTCCGCATCCCCCAAAGGGGCTAATCTAAAGGAAGCCCTAATTTTGTAAACTTCTTTCTTTTCAATGTGGAAATTATTGTGCTGGTTTATTTTAAAGGTAATGAGCACTCACCTCAACCTTGAGCTTCTTCCTTTGCATTCCAAATTCAAAATGGGTTTAGGTAAAGCATTTTTCAATTTTTGGTAGGGATTTCTGTTAAATCAACATTTTTATTGTATTTCATCACTGGAAATCTCTTGCTGTATATTATTTTTTAAAATCTTGTAAGAGCCCTAATTACTTAGGAAGTTCATTCTTTCCTATTCATATTCTACCACAATAAATAGGCCACTTTTTTAAAAAAAAGTTCCTCCCCTGTAATAGAACCTTCCCTTGTAACAAAGAAAAAAGGATTGAGCAAAACAGATTGTGACTGTGACAGCATAAACAATCTACTCTAGTAATAAATTCTCCTTACCCACTACCTAGAGGAAGGAGGTATATTTTATCTGTCTTCTAACTCTGTTGGCCATTGCATTTAATCTGAGGTCACCTGCCTCTTAGTACTTCTTAGTGTTGTTTTCATTTATTTCATTGTCATTATGTACATTATTCTTCTATTTCGGCTTTCTTTTTTCTTCATAACACCTTCATTTCCAAATATCTCCTCTGCCCTGCTCCCAAAATAACCTTCTCTTGTAACAAAGAATATAAAGGGAGAGGAAAAAAAGGAGTTCAGCAAAATTAAATGACCCATTAAGAGTCTGACATTATATACCATGTTCTACACATGCTCTGCAGAGAATGGAGGGAAGTACATTTTCTCACCTTTTGGGGGCCAAACTTGGTTATTGTAATTAGGGAAGGAAAGAAAGGGAAGAGATCAAGTGCTTATTAAGTGCCTACTATTTGTCAGACATTGTGGTAAGTGCTTTAAGAAATATAATTACAGCAAACCTGGGAGGTAAGTATTATTCTTATGCCCATCAAACAGTTGAGGAAAATGAGGCAGACAGAGGTGAAACGACTTTCCATGGTCACACTCCAGTAAATGTCTGAGGCCAGATTTAAAGTCAGGTCTTCCAGACTCCATGCCCAGCTCTCTCTCCACTGTGCCACCTAGCTGCCCCCAAATTACCCAGCATTCAGTTTGTTCTTCCCCTTTCCATGGAAAACATCCTCATTGTGCATATTGTTTTCCAGATTCTGCTATCTTTGCTTTGCATTAGTTTATACAAATCTTGCCATGTTTCTTTGAATTCCTCATATTTGTCATTTCTTAGAGTACAGTGATATTTTGTCTTATTGTCATAACAGTTTGTTCAACTATTTGTCATTTGACCTCCAACTTTGTTTTCAATTTTATTCTATCATAGAAAGTGCCATGTCTGTTTAGGAGATTTTGGGGTGACAGACTTAGACACCTATGCACATACACCTCTACTTTTCTGTCATTTCTTCCTTGGGATAGATTCTAATTAGTGAGGTATGTTGGGTATGAACAGTTTAATAACTTTTATCAGATAATTCCAAAATATTTTTCATTAGTGTTGGACCAATTCACAGTTCTACCAATAGTGCATCATTGTGCCTATATTCCCATCCCTCCCTCCTCCCCCTGCCCCAGTTATTTCTCCATGTTAGTCAGTTGACCAGTCAACAAGCCAGTTTGTCAGTAAGCATTTATTAAGTACCTATGATGTACGAAGCACTGTGCTAAGTGCTGGAGTTACAGAGAAAGTCAAATAACAATTCCTTCTCTAAAGGAACTCAGAGTCTAATGGGGGAGATAATTAAACCCGTAAGAGCTGATGAGGTAACAGGAGAGAGACAGAGACAGAGGCAGAAGAGAGCCTAGGAAAGAGCCTTGGAGAACATCCACAGTAAGGGGGTTGTGTGTTAAGAATGATGAGCCAAGAAAGGACATGGAGAGAGAGTGGTGGAGTGGGAAGAAAACCAGGAGAGTAGGAGTATAGCATCATGAAAACACAGAAAGGAGAGTATATCTAGGAGGAGGGTTTGGGTAAGTGTCAAATGCAGCATATAAATCAAGAATGGTGAGAACTGAGAAAGGACCATTAGATTGGGTGATTATGATATCACTGGTATCTTTGGAGAGAGCAGTTTAAGTCAAATGATAAGGTTGGAAGCCAGATTGCAGAGGGTACAGAGGAGGATGAAAGGAGAGAAAGAGGCAGGGAGTGTAGAAAGCTTTTCTTTTAGGAGTATAATAGAAAAAGGAAGGCGAGAATTAACAGCTTGAGGGGATGGTAGGGTCAACTGAAGGTTTTGTGAAGAGGCTTGGGCATTGTTGAGGGCAGTAGGGAAGGAGCCCGTAGGTAGGGAGAGGTTGAAGATTGGGGAGAGATGGGATGTTTGAAGCTGTAATCTACAAAAGAAGGTGGGAGGAGATGGGATCGTGGCAAGAGCAGTTGGCCTTGGCAAAAAGAAAAGACCACTTCATTGCCAGACAGATGAAGAGAATGGGATAAGGGGCCTCAGTTGTCTCAGAGTCAAAATCCTTAGCTGAGAGAAGACAATAGAGTTTGGGAGGGAAAAAAAGGTTTTAAATAGATTATGTGGGGAGAGTGAGATAGAGAATCAATTTATGAGGAATAAAAGATCTCCCCGATGCAGTGACAGCCCAGTTGAAGTTGAATAACATAAATGTATAATGTACCCAGTCAGAACAGTTGTGTGATTTCTTATAATAAGAGTTCTCTTCAGCCTGGGAATTAGGAAGAATGCAAGATGAAACCTCACATTTTAGTTTACATTTTCACTTAGTTATTTGGAACATTTTTTCATAAGGTTATTTATAGTTTTAGTTTTTCTTTTCCTCATGACTTTTGACCACTTAATCTATTGATCTTGGTCATATATTTGTCAGTTCATTATTTATCATAGATACCAGACTTTTATAAGTTCCTTGCATATTCTAACATGATTAATTAGCTATTCTTTAAAAAATAATGAACTTCATCATATACATTAAAAATTATATAGCAATTCCCTGTAAACACATTCTGGCCTAGTAGCTTTTTTCCCCTAACAATACTTTTTTTTCCTCTTTTTTCACTTATTTTCCTTTATTAGCATTTCAGAACTAGTACTTTCTTTTCTCATTTTTATATGGTATAGAGTAGATCTGGTCACCAACAAACTGAGCCCATTGGGTTCAACAGTCATTAAAATAAAAGGTGAGATGATTCTCAATGGCAGAAGTTGCCAGGTGGCCATTAATGCTTTAAACAAGATTGCAAAGTAAATCTGTTAGCATTTATTGAGACGCTACCTAAATGCTAGTGATACAAAGAAAGGTGAAAACCAATAGCCTCTGTCCTCAAGGAGCTCATATTCTAATGGGGTAGACAAAAAGCAAGCTATGTACATACAAGATACATACAGGATAAATTGGAGGTAATCTTAGAGGGAAGGCATTATCCAGGAGCAGGGTCAGGGGTTTGGGAGGTAGGAAGAGGAAAGAGGAGGATGACCAGAAAAGGAAGGGCATCCTACAGAAGATTGATTTGAGCTGAGTCTTGAAGAAAACCAGGGAAGCCAGGAAGGAGATAGAGATGAAAAGGGGAGAGGACAGTCTAGGCATGAAGGTCAGCCAAAGAAAAGGTTGGTAGGTCAATAGATAATTGGTTTCCTGATGTTTCTGTGTCTGTATATGTACATACACACACATACACATATCTCTCTATATCTCCCTATTCTCTTCTTCTTAGGATTGCTCCCCAAGTACCCAGTACTCTGTTGCTGTCCTCCAGCTTCCAAAGCTGCTATGTCCACCCTCAAATGTCCTTTGCTGTAATATTGTTCCCCCTATATTCCTAGACATTAGGGCCTTAGAGAACATATAGTCCAACTCCTCATTTTGTAGGTGAGGAAACAGAAAAATTAAGCTAATTGCCAGGGGGCACAGTTATCTCATGGCAGACCAAGGTCTTTCATCTAAAATATTCTATAGATCTGTGAGTTGTTAGGTTAGAAGAAGTAAGCAAAGAAGAAAAAATTCTGAGGGGCTACAGGAAAATTGGAATAGAGGACAAGAGTTTGGAGAGTATAAAAACATGACAGCAAAGAGGAAAGAGAATTAGCTCCATACCACTGCCAGTCTGTGACAGATATGAGGCCCTTCACACAGGGAGTACATTTGGATTGACTTAGGAAAGGAGAGCAGCCACTGCTGCATAGAATTAAGAAGGATCTACAAGTAGCAGCGGGTGTGAAGAAAGCCATTGCCGGCCTTGGGAGAAAGATGGGAGTGGTGGTTGGTAACTTGTCGATTAAGAGTACACAGAACTGCTCTTGTCACTTAGTATCTCTGGTGACTGTGAAATCTGGGGGAGAAAATTGATCCAATGAGGGGCACATGTGTTTTTGTTATTTCTTCCAGGTGGAGTTGAGAACTTTGGAGGCCTGAGGAGGATAAAGAAATGAATAGCTGATTGCATAGAGGGCATCAAAAAATATTGGGCTTTCTAGAATGTCTTAAGATACTACAGTGATGACCTGGCTTACATTCTGGTTTCTTTTAAATTAGAGGAACTGATGTGCACAACAGCAGCATAACTGCTGCTACCCTAGATCTTATTCTGGGGAATGAGAGGAACTAGTTGTTAAAGTAGGAGTAGCTAGAACTTTGGGAACAAAAATTACCATGTTATGCTAGAGCTTGTGATATCTAAGGAGGGAGATGCCAAGCATAATTAGATATACACTCTAGACTTTAAGAGAGCACATTTCAGAGAGTTCAGCGAAATGAACCCATTATCTGGGGGTCCCATTGTTGGGGCTACAAATACAAACAAGCAACACAGCTTCCGTTCTCAAGGAGCTTATAATCAACATATAAAGGGGAGCTGGAAAGTTACTGGAAGGGCAGGGTGCAAATCATGCGGGGTGGCCTGCTTTGGAAATGGTGACCAGGAAGTGATATGGAGATCTGGTTCTGGGTAAGATAAGGTGAAAGATCACCTGTGAGAGCCTGGCATCTCAGGGACATGAGGCTAATCTGCTGATTGGGGGAATAAGGGAATAATGGCCAAAGTGTAGACAGCATGGTATGGAGATAGCCAAAGATGCTTAGAACATATATAAATCTCTATTTAGTAGAGAATATATTAATACTTGTCATATTCAACATAAATAGTTATGTTTCCATCTATCTCTTCAGTGACACAGATAACATTTTATATTGTTTCTAACACAAATTGTAACTAATGATTCTTAACTTTATTAAACTAATTAAAAGTATAGTAACTACTCTCCAAAACAAAGACTTCATTAATTCTGATATGTTCCCTTTTTACCCTTCAAGAAGGATAAATTCTGATGTCGGTACCATTGACTCAAGTAGTTACTGGGAAGTGCACAATTTCCTTATGGCTTTAGATGGGTTAAACCTTTGGCTTGAGAGGATTAAAAACATGCTCCAAATGTTCTGTCAACCAGCACTCAGAAATTGAGAATGACAAGGCCTTTCAGAGTTCAACCTAGAAAATGAATTATAAGTAAACACAATCAATGTATACTTTTTTAGGAAAAGAGATACCGTAAAAAGATGAGTGGTTTCTACATCTTTGGTAAAGTCTGGCATGGATATGTAAAGATTTACTTATATTTTCTTTTTTTTCTTGGCAGTTTTGGTTGACAAAGACCAGAACCCTAAGTGGAAGCCGGCCAAATTAGAAGAAGTAACTGATGAATTTCTGAATGACTGCTTTAAGTCTTTGGGCAATGATGATCTCAGATTTTAACTGCAATGACTGACCTTTCTCAGAGCTTATTATGAGCAGACAAGTAAGAAAAATGGAAAGTAGACACTCTGGATTGGAAAATCAGCTCAATTTGACATGGCAGGTCTTTTTCCCCATGATTACATGATAATCTATTCATTGATTATCTTATATAGTATTATATATAGACAATATTGAATAAAGATTTTTTTAAAGGATTGTGATCTTTTGATTGTGGTTTGATGGTATTTCTCAGTTTTTGCTTCAAGTAAGGGTAAAATTATTGCATCTTGTCATGCTTCAAATTAAAAATATTTGAGGGATAAAACTTTTAACACTATCGTATGATATTCTTGGTAATTCTTGACCTCTCTGCTGCAGTGACACTCTTGCAGCTTTGTCTTCCTGGACATTTTCTCCCCTCTGGGTTCTTGTGACACCTTTCCCTCTTAGTTGTCCTTGTGCCTGTCTGGCCACTCCTTAATTTCTTTTACTAGATCATTATCAAGGTCCTCCCTTCTGTGTTGGGAGGTACCTCAAGTCTCTTTCCTGGATCTCCTTTTCTTTCCCTCTGAACCATCTCAGTGATTTCATCAGCTCCTATGGGACCAATAATCATTGCGATGCAGAGGACTATCAGGTCTCTATCCAACCATACACTTTCTTCTGAGTTCCAGTCCCACATCACAACTGCCTGTTGGATGCTTCTAAGTGGATAACAGGTAGACATCTTAAACCCAATCCCTCTTCCTAATTTTCCTGTTCTGTTTAGGGTACCATCATCCTTCTGACCACTCAGGGTTTCAACCTCAGCATCATCTTTGATTCTCTACTTGCCAACACTCATATCTAATCAGTTACAAGTCCCTTCCCTTCCCCACTACCCTATTTTAGGTCCCCTTCACCTCTCACCTGGACTATTAAAATAACTTCCTAATTGGTCTCTCTCAAGTCTCTTCCTCTCCAGTTCATCTTCCACATAACTATCAAAGCTATATTCTGAAGCCAAGATCTGAGCATGTAGTTTTGTGCTCAAAGGCCTCTGGTGGTGGCTCCCTGCTGCTCCCTACAGGAGAAAATGCAAATGTCTCTGCCATTTAAAGACCTTCATACTTTGGCTCCAGCTGACCTTTCCTAATCATTATATATAACTCCCTTTTCATGCACTCTATGTTCTGGTCAAACTGGACAGTCCTGTACACAGTGTTCCTTCTTGGTGTCCTCTTCCTGGAATGCACTTTCTCCTCACCTCCACCTCATAGAATTCTGATGTTCTGTGAAAGTTCAGCTTACGTGCTACCTTCTACATCAAGGGGTGGCAGATTATGGCCCAAGGACCGTATCTGGCATGCTGAAGTTCACTGATGCCTGTCCTGCATGAAACCTTTTTTTATCCCTGCCACTCTTAGTTGCTGTGTGTGTGTGTGTGTGTGTGTGTGTACATATACATACATATGTATAGTATTTATGTGGGGTATATGCGGGTTTTTTTAAAATTTTGTTTTTAACACCAGCAGAGTATAAAATCCTTGAGAGCAGGGATTGTTTCATTTTTGCTCTATGTCCTCAATACCTAACATAATGTGTAGTGCATAGTAGCTATTTAATAAAGGCTTTTTAATTGATAAAAGGATGTTTATAAAGTAATGATTTATGAAGTAAAAGCTACCTTAAAGAAGTGTGGGCATGCTTTAAACAGAAATCAAAATAAAAACTCTATAAACAAGATGTTCTTTGGTCACTCTAAATCTCTCGATAGGTCTTGTTGCATTGCACTTATTTTAAAGGATCTCAGTTGTGATTTTCCTTCACAGAATCACTAAGTCGGAGTAGGGAGGGGCCTCATAGGCCATCTAATCAAATCCATAGAGAAGATTCTTTTTAAGTTATACCATACTTCACTTGAGAGAGAGCATATATGGAGATAAAGAACTTGGGCTCAAATCCCAACTCTCTACTTGGTAGCCATGTGACACTGGGCAAGTGTCCTCACCTCTCTGAGAGGGTTTCAGTTTCTTCTGTAAAATGAGGAGATTGAACTAGATGACCTCTGAGATTTCTCAAGGTATCTCATCCTTTTGCATAGCTCTGAGTTTTAGGAAGCATTTCCTTTCATCAAGTCTAAGCCGCTCTGTAACTTCTCCCCAACCCATTGCTCTGTGTTTTGCTCTTTGGAGTTAAACACAAGTAGTCTAATCCATTTCCTACATAGTGGTCCTTCTTCTTTTCAAAGAAAATTATCATATTCTCCCTAATTATCCAGATGAAACAGCCCTGTTTTCTTTAATCAGTCTTCTCACGATGAGATCTCAAGGCCCTTTGCTGGCCTGATTCCCCTCCTTTAGACATTCTTTGTCCCATCTGTGACATTAAATGTGTGATCTTGGGCAAGTCACTTAATCATTATGTGCCATTGGCAACTCCCTAGAATTTAACCACTAAAACAAAGGGGATTTGTACTGATAGATAAATTACTATACTAAGGGAACATTGGTATTTGGATATCGGACTCTGTCATGAAGGCAAAATCACCAATCCTACGTATGTTATTTCTATATCATGTCTCTATGATTATGATATTTTCCCAACTCCTCATCTCCTTCCTTTTTCTGTCCAAGAGGTCCCTAGTCTGATAATATTATTTGATATTTGATATTATTTGATATAATATTGATATTCAAATGCTCCCAGATTCCTTCTCTGATTCTTAGATTTCCTCATGTGAGCAAATCTTTCAAATGTACAGTGCTCTTCTGTCCAACATCTTTTTACCTATCTTTTTCCTTCCAAATGAGGTATGCCCTTTCAGCATCACATTCCAGTCATAGGCTGTATGTATCTTACCAAACCTTAATGACACTTAATGAAATCAAATAACTCACCTTGTTCTTTACTTAAAGTCTCTGAATTTGTATATGACATTTGAGACCATTGCATTTTATTACTGGCTCTTTCCTAGGTTTTGTGATTGATTTTTAATTTGTAGACTTATGGAGTATTTTGAAGTTATGTTAAAAATCATTGTACCTGTCAACTCTCCCTTTGCACTTGAAGTTATATTTTTGGAATTTCCTTTATTCTATCTTCCCATAACATCACTCCTGCTTCTCCCTTTAATTTAAATTAAGTAAATGTGATGGAGTACTATCTATCTATAGTGATTCTATTTACCTATTCGTTTTAGAAAGCTAAACCTTTCAGCTAGGATGAAATGTTTAAAAACTCTTTCTCATCACACATTGTCTTTTGATTTGTTTTTTCTTAGCCACTTATTTTTTTAAAAAGAGCAGCATTGAGAATTTCAGTGCATTTCAAGGGGACAGCCAGTAACAGGTTCTCAGGATGGATTTCATATCAAATCAGTGACCCAGAAAAATGCCTGAGCTCGGCTAAAACCTGAAAGAGAAAGCCTTTGCCCTAGACATCATCCTCTAAGGGGGTGGCTTAACTTTGGTTAGCCAAACAGAAGAGGGAAATACAGTAGTTGAGATAACTTTGTTTTTTCCTAATCCATTTCCCTAAAACTAGTGACTACTAGAGCTATGACAGATTTTGTGTGGTTCTTTTAATCCAAAACTGGGGCTATGAAACGAGCACCTGCAGATGGTGGGAATACTGTGAGACAAGCTGTTTCTTCTGATCTCAGGCTCTGAGGTTGGGAGACCCAGCCCCTTTTGGTTGTTCACAGTTTAGCATCAAGGCTGACCCTGGTGGTATTTCTGGTTGATCCCAGGAACATGGGCTGATGTCACATGCAGCCTTTGTCCCTATAGAAGGATCAAATCCAGAAGATGAAGTCAGATGAAAACAAGAGTGCTTTTGTTTCAAATAGGCCTTTGCATGACTGGCATTGATGGAAGAGAAACTAAAGCTGTAAAAACTATTTCTGAAGGTGAGAAAGGATGGAATGAATGGTAAGTTCCACTGCCAGACTGGAGAGGCTTGATTCAGAACACTGCAGCTTCATGATCAGAGGTCAGTTCTGCTAGGGAGCACAGTGGATAGACTTGAGTTCAAATCCAGCCTCAGACACTTACTAGCTGTATGACCTTGGGCAAGTCAACCTCTGCTTGCCTCAGTTTCCTCATCTGTAAAATGGAGATCATAACAGCACCTACCTCCCAAGATTGTTGTTAGGCTCAAATGAGATATTTGTGTGTGTGTGTGATACAGGTGATATATGTTATTTTTCTTCATTTTGTTAACAGGTTAAACTATCCCCTCCTTCATGATAAATTTCAGATTTTTAGAAAGCATTAGAGCTGAGATTCAGAGAACGATGGACCAGAAGGGGACTATAGGGATCATCTATTCCAGTTCCTTCCATTTTCCAGCATATTCCCCCTAAAGATTCATAGCAATGATGTGGAAAATAGGCTCAAATATCATACTAATAGATAAATTTATTGGCACATGCTTAAATTTTTATTTAGAAGTTCTTATAGTGGTCCTTTAAATGATCTTAGAAATTATTTTCAGAACAGTGAAGCTGATTTATACTCACTTTTTTGTGAGGGAAGGGGGAGATGGGGTCATTTCTGCATTCCTGAAAGAAATGTGAAGTCCTCTTATGTTAAAAACAAATGCCAAGCACATGCCTAGATTGATTGCTTATTTTAATTGAATAAAAGTTTGCAACTAGTTAATGGCAACTGAATTTTATTGTACAGTTTCAAAGAAAATGTTTTCACAAAAATACCTGTAAAAATATACTATCATATGTGCTTCAGTCATGGGGAAATGAAGGAACTTGCCAACAAAACACTAGTTTTACAAGGTAAAAAGCAGCCAATGCTTGTGAGCCAGTTCAGGCTTCAGTAAATAGGGATCCTCCTCAGGCACACAACTACAGCCAAGGACAAATGGTATTGCTTCTATTTAATTATGAGAGAGAAGAAAGTTATGTAGGAACTGATTTTTTGGGTAGCAAATTTCATTTATAAAGTGTCTCTGGCATGTCTATTTCTAAAAACAATATATATATATATACATATATGTATATATAATAACATTTTGTTGTCTCAGATCTAATCCCAGCAAATTGTTAGTATCATATGATAGGAGTATCATGCTATTTCATTTATTTTTCACACTACTTAAAATAACAATGCCATTTATGACTAATTATCCTTATAGAATTCTTTTGGGGGAGATAATAGCCTCCTTTCACTTTTCCTCCCCTCCAAAATTGTGCTTTTAGTGCTAATAAACCAGGGGCAGTTTGTAAGGAGGTGCTAAGGCAGTTGGGAATCAAGGACCTTGGAGTCTTAGGTAAGTGATCTGAAAGGCAGGAAAATGAGCATGTTGAATTGGCAGACACATAGTAGGTTGGGTAATTGAGGAATTACCATATTTCTTTGGGCACTATGCTGTTCCCAGAACAGTCACTTAGTTGTTTTTATCAACTTGATATGGCTCTGCCTTCCTTTGACATACACTGCCATGCCTGGATTTTTCTGAGTAAGTTCATTCCAAACCTAAGTTCTATTAAAGTAGAAGTTTTATAAGTGACAAGGGCTTGGGAGATGGAAGAAAAGAAATGCTATTCCGTGTCCTGAATTTACTACCTTCATTTATAGCTTCATCTTCAGCCAGACTGTAGTATCTGTACCCCTTCCTGCCCCATCCCATCCTCTTCCAATTTCATCACTGTTTTCCTTGTAATAATGTCCCAAGCCTGAATTAAGGCTCTTCCTTTTAAGCAGTCTCATTCACATGGCCTCCTCCTGTACGTCTGTTTCCTTCTCAAAGGACACATGAACCTGACTTCTAAGATAGGCTGCTGTTGGTCTCCAATCATGTTTCTGGCTGACCTCATAGGATCTAGAGTTGGAAGAAGCCTTAGAAAAAAGAATGTCTAGTCTGAGGTGTTTGTTTCACAAATGAGGGAACCACAGCCTAGAAGGGTGAAGAGACTTGCCTGAGGTCCCTTGGGTGATGAGCCAGGATTGACATGTGGGTCCTTGGGCCCCAGATTTGCCCCCACCATATTGCCTGAGAGAACCAATGAAGGACAGCAGTCCAGTATGAAGGTATGAAAGAAACCAAATAGGGTGAAAAGACAAGCCTGTGGCAGAGATGATTGATCCATCTTATAACTAAGCCATATTATCCATGTTATATTTCTTTTCTTTTTGGAGGGGGGAAGGCAGGGCAATTGGGGTTAAGTGACTTGCCCAAGGTCACACTGCTAGTGTGTCACAAGTGTCTGAGGCTGGATTTGAACTCAGGTCCTCCTGACTGCAGGGCCGGTGCTCTACTCACTGCCCTACCTAGCTGCCTCTATCCATGTTATATTTCATGGGAGGTGGCCTAGAGAAGCTTCTAGGAAAAATTAGCCTTGAGAACCCCAAGAGCCAGAGGAATATGAGGTGCATAAATAAGGTTGCGTTGTCTATTATTTAGTTGCGTGTATACATGCACACATATGCTGGCCAACAGCAATGTGTGTGTTACACATAAATGAACAGTAACTGAGCAACAGACAATACAACCTCGTTTACGTACCCCAGATTCCCCTGGAGCTCAGGTCTCTCAAAGCCGCTTGTCAGAGCTTCCCTAGCCCCTCTCTTGGGACATGGAACATGACTAATATTGGAGAGGCAGTATGGTTAAAGCAGAGAGCCCTGTCTTTAGTCAGGACATCTAGATTTCAATCCTGGCTCTCCTCCTTTCTACCTCTGTGTCCTTGCACAAATTACTACAGTTCCCTGGGTTTAGCTTCTTCATCTGTAAAAATGAAGGGTGGCCTAGAATGAGCTCTAAAAGCCTCTGGCCTGTGGACAAGAGCCCCACTGGGGTCAGTTCATGCCTATTGTGAAAAACACCTAGGAGGAAGCTCTCTCACACTGTACTGAAATACAGTTCAGGGCTAAGGACAGGGATTGGATTTTTGGATAATTCTTGTCTTGGACAGACATCCCTGCCTGTTGCTCATTTATCATCCTAGTTCCTAATTTCTTTACTCACCCACCAAAAACCAGGGGACTGAAATAAATGTAATAGTTGTGAAACTGTGAGATCACATAGGTGGACCCAAAGTCCAGATGGACAGATACTGTGGGGAGGGCTTCTGTTGTGTATAGGAGGTATGAAAGGTCATTAAATAGCCTTGGTTGCCCCAATCCTCATATAGCTATCTCTATATATCTATATATACATAAATACATATACATATATATACACACTTGTGCATATTATAGGGGTGTGTATACACACACACACAGATATATATTTTTAACCCATTTCTTAGACTAGAACTGGAAACCAAATTTTATCAATTGCTTGACATTCTTAAACCTTCAAGGGCATTGTGGGAAAATGAAAGGATGATGTGCAAAAACGAAATGTGTTCTGAGTTTCAGGTATAACATTAATTAAAAGCAGTAACTCCGAGGCTTTGGTCCGACTTTAAGCATTTATAAACTTCCTGACCTTTTCACCAGGAATTTGCCACCATTGGAAATATTGTTATCAGCTGGAGCTGAGAGATGTTCCATTTAGCATCAGACCCACAAACCATTCCCTTCCATGAACAGGAATCGTCTACATTTCCCTTGATTGTAGCTGTAGTAGGGAAAACGGAATGTAAAGAATCATACACTCCTTAAAAAGGGGCCTAGGTGGAGTACTTTTTATTGATCATGGGTCCAAAATGCAAATTGGACTGAACACACAAGATAACATCACTAATAAAGGTGACTTAGCACTCATTTTTAAAGAAGTGTGCTAGGTAGGATTCTCTTGTGTTTAAAAGTAGTTTTTTTTTAAGTGAGTAGAGGTATCTTTTTTTCCAGCCGCTTTGCTGTGCAGGATACATACATCTTATTTACGTGCTATATCCCCCTTTCCCTTCTCTTTAGACTTGGATGAGGAGAACGGAAAAAGCAGGAGCGCTAACGGAAGTCTGCGGTGGCTCATTTCAGTGCTAGATTGCAGTGAAGCATGGCCCTTATCTATTCCTCTATGGTTAGTCCTATAATTCATACCCAGTTTTTATTACAACGCTTTAAACAGATGACCTGGAAAGGGTGTGCTTTAAAGAGACCATCCATGCCCTCCCCCATCCCCATGAAACTGAACAGGGAATAAACTTGCTAAGAAGCTAGTACTCCAAACGCTGGAGTTGGCTCCAGCTTAGACTCCATGGGTATGACCATACAAATAAATGATTCATTCCGAAGTTTTCTTGTTAAGTTTTTGGTAGCTGCTCCCTTGGAAAAGTCTTCGAGGGTATTGCCATAAGGTGCTCACTCATCAGCATTTTAGTTTTCAGAACCAGGTCTGTGAAAGTGACAGAAGGAAACAGTTGCAAGGCACCCAAACATACCACATCAGCTTAGGCTTATGTCTCTTAAGTCCTCCATACACTACTCTTCTAAGTAGGGAAACATGTTCATTGATGCTGACACATCCCATAAGATAAACTCATAGCTTCTCTAAGACAAGCTACTGGGCCCACTTGGCATACAGCCAGGTTAGCTTTGTAGGCAGGGTAGTGAGGAAGCAACAGCTTAATGGATTTTTTGTTGTTGTTTTTAAAGATTTAAGCTCTTAAGGCTTAACATCTCATTTATTACACTAGCCCACCATAATCCTTTTGGGAGTTTTCTTGATTTCTAGACTCAACAGAAGCTGCTAGAACAGCAATTAGGCAGGGCTCTGGGGGAAGAAGAAGGAAGTCTGCCTGCCTCGGCAGGCATTGAAAACTCAATGCAAATTCAATGTCAAGACTGGTGCCTTCCAGCTTGGGGTGGTATAACCACCTGCTCATTCAATTTTAGCATTTACCATCACCTTAAGATTTGGTATTTTCCAACATTTAAGATTTGAAATGAGTGGTTTATACATAGGGAGAGTCTGAGTGACTTGATGACCTGGCGATGGGGTGGTGGACTGTGTGCATCCTAAGGAATGTGGTAGTCTAACCCTGCCACTCAAAAGTTAATTGATAAGTGCTTTTCTTTAATGTATTTGATGAGTTTTGTTAAGGGAAATCCTTAAGGGCCTCTTCAAAAATGCAAACACCACTATTTTCTCATGATAAAAAGCACATAGGTTCTCTTTAGCCATCTATTTCTGGAGCAAAGGCTGCCCATGAATAGGAAAAGGGGCATTCTTGCTCTAACCAGCCCCAAATGTGGTGTTTTTATGAGAACCTTCCCTTTCATACTGATGATCTTTGCCTGTGCAACAGTCAGGCATCATTAGATAGTGGAGCTAAAAGCATATACTTAAAAAACAATGGCCATGAATAGTGATGTTTTTCATTCTTTGGCGATGTTGCATGAAGTGAGAGGCTTGTCGCATGATTGCAGGAGAATAGCCAGTTAAATGCATCAGTGCTACAGGACCCCATGAGGCCATTTAAGCTATATCAGACTATAATCCAAGGCAAACAAAGAAGAAAACAATTATTCTTGACCTAGTGCTGATCATAGCAGATGTTTCATTTTAGTACCTACTCTCCCATCAAAGCAACATAAGATATTTTACATACAGCTGGAGTTCTATGTACGTAATCACATCAGTTTTTGCTTTCTTCTGTATTTGAACTAGCACCAGTGTACACTGTTTTAAACCTATAGTTTCGTGGAGTCATCCATTCTAGAGTGAGCCAGGCAGCCTCAGGGCACCGCCTCACTCTCAATGTATGGGATGTCCCCATACCTGCTGTCATTGGCCGCCCACTGCTTCACCGCTTCATCCATGATTTCCTGGGACAGACGATGGGCATACTCCAACACCACCACCCTGGTGGAAGAATCCTTCACAACCTCTGTTCTGACAGAAATCATCGAAGGCTTTTCGGTTAGAAATCTCTCCTCACTGTCTTGTCTCTTCTCAGAGATTGTGTTTGGAAAAGGGAAAGTTTGCTTTGACTTTATGCAGCCCATAGTAATCAGGAATCAGTCCGAGGAGGAGGGAGATGTCCACGGCTACTTTAGCAGCATCTTTGGAATACTCTGATAGGTAATGTGACTGATAAACCAGCGTGATTGATAAAGCAGCGTTTTTCCTCCTAGGAGCAGGAATCGAAAACTCCTTTCACCACTCTTCTCATTTATGGTTTATCTGTCAAAAGAACAAGGGTTTGAGGTTACAGAATCCTTGATGACAGAACATCTGGTTCTCTAACACCTGTATTACTTTTACAATGAAGAGTTGATACAAGATACAGAAATTACTTATTTTGCAGATAGAAGGAAAGTTCACCTAAGAGTTGGGATTAAAATTTTTGAAAAATGTATCTGTCAAGATAGCAAAGACATTGAGTTTTAATTATGGGCTCGTTGTTGTTTCTCCTTTTTCCATTAAGCAGAACTGGATGATTTTTAGCTGTTGGGAAGCTATTGATGCTAGTGAGGGAAAAAGAAGGTTCTTGATTTATAGACCCCAAAATTTAACTCTTTAATCCTTGTCTGCAACTAGGAGGAATGCAGCTTTTTTCTATTAAACGTTTGACGTTTTTGTGTTTTTCTTTACTGATCATATCCTATAAAGCACAGCATGCATGCAAGCTAGGTATTAAAAGACAACAAGCATTGGCTACTTCTGACAGTGTTGGGGTTTTTTATTTTTGATAATTTTGTGGAGAAAATGTAAGGGATTCCCCTCCTCCCAGTGTTTTTAACTGGTAGTTGTTTTAGTGTTTAGATTTTTGGAAGGGAGGCACAGACCTTTGATTTATGTGAAGGAGGAAACTACTGGCTTAGCAGAATCACTGGATTCTGCTTGACACTCACCTGTCTATGCAGTCTTAGTTCCAGAGGCACCAAGAGGTAAAATTTACTAGCCCAGAGTCATGAATCCAGGTTCTGACTCCCAGATAGCACTCTATTCATTAATCAGTACTTTTCAAAGTGTAGTTCCCAAGACCCTTTTCAGGGAGTCTTTGAGGTCAAAACTATTTTATAATAATACCGAGACATTATATGCCTATTAAAATATTCATCTCTTTTCCATCTATATATCTGCATTGGGTCAGATATTCTCCATATCCTTCAACCAAAACAACACATCATAAAAGATAATGCAAAAATAGTAATAATAGCAAACATTTATAAAATGCCTACCATGTGCCAAGTACTACGCTAAGTGCTTCACAAATATCTCATTTGGACCTCGCAACAACCCTGCAAATTAGGTGCTGTTATTATCCCCATCTAACAGTTGAAACTGAGGCAGGCAGAGATCAAATGATTTGCCCAGGGTCACACATCTAATAAGTATGTGAGACTGGATTTGAACTTAGACTCCAGGCCTAGCACTCTATTCACATAGTCATTTGGCCACCCCTAATGAATATGAGAACGTGTATGCTACTGAGCCCAACATTAGAGAAATTGGCAAATATTATAAAACAATGGCACTCTTCTTCTTAATTTTTTTGTTTGACAAAAATAGTTTTCTATGAAAATGTTATTTATATCAACATGTAATGGGTTGTTATTTTTAAAAATTAATAACTAGTTTTAAATATTGAATGAAGTTCTAATATGATACCTATTGACAGATTTAACCCACGTAAACAAAAAGTCCTTTGGGGTCCTCAGTTTTTATGATTGTAAAGGTATCCCGAAACCAAAAAATTTGAGAACCACTGCAGTAAGCCATGCCATCTTTCATGTTTGTTCAGCAGGCAAAATTTAACATAGATGATATGTTTACAGAATTTCAGACTTGAAAAAAAAAGCCTCAGTGGCCATCTGGTCTAATTCATGCCTGAAGAACTCTTAAGTGTAAGTTTTTTTCTGAGGCAAAAAACCCCAAAGAACAAAACAAAAATCCCATCTAATCCCTCTTCCAAAAGATAGCCCTTGAGATAGTTGAAGACAGTTGTCATGTCTCCCTTCCCCTCCCCCGCAGCTCCTCTCTCAAGTCAAGCTTTCTCTTTAGGCTGTAAAGCCTCTGTTCTTTCAATGAATCCTCATACGGATAGGTTATAAGCTTCTTGAGGACAGGGACTCTTTCATTTGTTTTTGTATACCCAAAGCTTGGCCCAGAAGAGGCATTTAATAAAGGCTTGCGAGATTGCTACAACATGAACTCAAAGCTTAGTGATGTCTGTAAAAAATGTGCTGTGCAGAACCGAGCAATACTGTAGGTGTGGTCTGACTAGGGCCGAGGAAGGAGCCCAGCATGACCTCCTTCCTTCTCAGAGTTAGCCGTCTCTGTTTCTGTAGCCTAAAATCCTTCTTTCTCTCATGTGTGAGGTTGATTTAAGGCCTTTGTCCTCCTGAGCTTTCAAACTGCAGTGACAGCCCACAAGAGAGAGGACTAACAGTTGGGGGTGGGGGGCCCATGGATCTTCAGGTATGGAAGGGGATGAGAATTAGGATCATAGGACTCAGATCTGGGAAGGTCTTTCTTTAGAGGTCACACCATCTGGCTCCAGAAATTTCAGATGAGGAAACTGAGGGGAAGTGTTTGGGCTGAGGTGAAAAGGTAGGAAATAAAAGAGCTGGAATTTGAACTCATATTTTCTAAGTACAAATCTAGTGTTTCTAAGTTCAAATCTACCGTGTTTACATGGCGCTGGAGGGCAGAACAGGAGCTGTAGGTGAACACTGCAGAAGAAGATTGGGGCCTTAGAGGAGGAAAAATTGAGAAATTCAAACTGTCACAAAATGGATTGGGCTGCCCCAAAAGGTCATTTTCTGGTATGCAGCTTCTGTTCCATGTCATGGGAGACCTGTAAGTGGAGGCTGGGTTGACCTTCAGGAATTTATACTGGGGATTTATGTTTCAGGGTGCTTGGGCTGGATGACCTCGAAGGTCCCTTCCAACTCAGATTCTGATCACTAAATTGATTTCATTTGGCATTATTCTCAATTTTCTTTTTTTGTTTGTTTTTTGGAGGGGGGAAAAGGCAGGGCAATTGGGGTTAAGTGACTTGCCCAAGGTCACACAGCCAGTAAATGTGTCTATAGTCTGAGGTCGGATTTGAACTCAGGTCCTCCTGACTCCAGGGCTGGTGCTCTACTCTCTGTGCCACCTAACTGCCCCTATTCTCAATTTTCTAATATTCTTCTGAATATCTAAATCTTGGGCAAAGATTCAAGGAAAAGAAACTTAATGGTAATCTATTGCCTACAACACGAGTCATGACTCAGAACCTATCTGATAGCTTTAAAAATGTATATTGGGAAAAACTCAGTTGGCTTCCCATTCCCATCCACCACCCCCCCTCAAAACCCAAAGGTAAAAGCTGACAGAGAGAACATATGACACAATACAACAAGCTAAGCACACGTTTGTGTGTGTCTGTCTAATGACTAAGCCCTAACAGGTTCACACTTTGTGTAATGCTCTAACTTCAGATTTTTAAAGTGAGCCACAGGAGTTGCTAAATTCTCCTTATCATTTTACTAAATATGTTAACTGTACTCAATTATAGTAAATTATTCCCTTTTGGGCTTGTTTCCTACATAAGGATTCTTTTTAGTGAGTTATGCTGAAAGAAACACAATTTGTTTCACAAACTTAAAATGAAGTTGCTGCTAAAAACCCAAGGTGTCGCTTATCTTCAAATATTATCAAAAGGATGTATCAAAAGCTGTCATCCTGGGCTTTTGAAGGAATGTGGAATTTTTAGCTTGGAAAAGAAAAAAAATATCTGACATGTTTATGGGAGAGTAGCCTGTAGAGAACAGTACGATCCAAAGTGGATGCCAACTGCATGACCCCAAAGGGTATGTGGATCAATGAAAAGGAATATCAGTGACATCCCACAATAGGCAATCATAAACATTTCCAGTATCATGACCTCTACCCATTGTCCCACAACACTTCCTCACTCTGCTTCCCCATCCCCCCTAAGATCACCTTGTGGTTGTAGCAGAGGCCAGTGAGTAGCCCCTTCCCCCTCCCATTTTTGGTGGGACAGAGTGAGCAGGCATGGATGGGTTGTGAGCATTATCTTTCCCCACAAAGGCCTACCCCACCACATATCGGTTGTCAAATCTAGCCATTTCCATCTCTTCGTTTCTTGCGTGTGTCCCCTCTTCTCTACATGGCACCATTACCACCCTAGTTCAGGCCATTATCACGTCTAGGTAATTTCAACACTCTTGGAGTTGGTTTCCTTGACACAAGTCTCTTCCCACTCCAAATCATCCCCTCTATAGGGCCGACTGACCATGTCCCTCTCCTTCTCAAACTCCTGTTGCCTCCAGGACCTAGGATCAAATATCTTTATCTCATCGGTTTAAAATTTATCTTTTTGCATCAAATTATGAAGTATACAATTACTAGTACAGTAGTACATGTATGTAAATTTATAAATCAGTAAATTGACACGTTGTGTAGTGAATGCTTAAACACTTTTTACTGTAGATGTGCATGACCCCAAAGGTTTGGAGAGCACGGCTGTAGAAGATGGAGTAGAATTAATCTGTGTAATATCAGAAAGCAGAACCAAGCCCAATAAGGGGAAGTCAGAGCGGGGCAGAGTGATACAGCTGACAGGGCACAGGACTTGGAAGTTAAAGGGACCTGGCTCTGAATTCCAACATTGGGCCCTGCCTGGGCCTCAGTCTCTAAAACTGTAAAATGAAGGGATTGAAGAAGGTCCCTCCCAGCTCTGTGATCTGCAAATCTTACCTCATTAATAAAATGTCAATATGAGGAAGAAGTTTCTAATGGAGCAGTTGAAAAAAATGAATGGGCTTCCTCATCATTGGAAGCATTCCCAGTTAGATAATTAATTACCCGTCAGACTCCTGCACTGGAAAATTGGACTAAATTTACTATCTCTAAGGTCCCTTCCAATCAGAAGTATCCTGAAGCCAGTTCATACACACCCAAAAGAGCTGATTGTTAAATTTTCAGTATGAGCATTTACACCTCAGAAATCGTAAACCCTTGAAATTGGGGTTTGATTTATTTTGTTGATTGTCTAGATTTAAGAATGCAGGTCAATTATAGACAAATATACGTGTGCTTTTTTTTGAGAGCCAATTCTTAAACATCTACCAGCACACCACTATTTCCAGTACTGTGAAATTATCTCATGGGATCTGGGCCAGAACTTAGAGGAAGAAATCCATTTTAGAGAACAAAGTATCATTCTGAATGAGTTAATATTATCACTTAAAAGTGCAATAAATAATCTTCTTTCCATATGCTGTTAGCTAAGCAGGTGGCTCTGTTCCATAAGCAGCCCAAGGTCTTTTCCTGAAAGGAAATGATTGGCAGTTACAAGGAAGCTGATTTCAGCTCAACCTAGGGAAAAACCTTCCAACAACCAAAGTTACTGAAACAGCAGAATGGGCTGCCTGATCACTGGACATGGTACACGGGGGAGACAACTAACTATATCAGAGGAAGGTTGGTTGCAGGATGTTTACAGCCTGCAGGAGACAAGCCTTGGGGGGAATCATAGCATCATAGATTTAGACCTGGAAGGGACCTTAGAAGATCAGCTGGCCTAACCCTATCATTTCATATTTTTCAGCAGGCTTCAAATGCTAGGGCTGTGTAATATTAATGGGATATGAAGATCTTCTCCACCCATTTACAGGCTCATGTGGAGCCCATTAAGGGAAGCTTACTTAGGGGAGGCTTGCTTGTAGGAAGGTTTTCACACTTTCTGCTTATTTCTAATTAGGTACTGAGTCAAGGTTGTGATGCCTTCTGGCTCTGAGAAGTGTACATATGCTCTGAGTTGATATTTTGCTTGGGGCGCTCGCTTATAAGAAGGACCTTGTGTTTCCCTGGTTGAGACTCTGATTAGCCATGTGTTCAGACCCCCCCCCCCCACCGCCGCCCCAACTACTCAAATGTAAAGGCTTTCTCTATCCAGTGGTATATGTAAAGTGTATAGCAATATTGCTTTGGTTCAGGCAGTTAGGAGGCCTGTCTGTTGGTCTTTGTGCCAATTTCTCTGCTTGTATTTTCTCTGACCTTCAGGGTGCTGACTTTTCCCCCTAAACTAGTGAATGTAACTAAAAGTAGGATTGATAACCCCTTTTTGAGCAGTCCTTCCTAGAAAAGCTGATCTAAGAACCTGTGCTAGCAGGCCATCCTGGGTATGTCAGGGTGCTTGCTGTTACAGGCTGTCAGGTGGAAAGAAGGATTAGACCTATTTTGTGTAGCTTTTGGGGGTAAGTGAATAACTAGAATTCATGAAGTTCAGTGACAGGTGAAAAACCACTGTCACCACATCTGGGGAATTAGAGGGAGGGCCACCGGAAGAAATCCAAGTTCTAGGGCAGTATTGTGACCTAACAAGGCAAAAGGAGATACGTAAGAGCTTCCAACTCTGTAAGGAGATTTTTGTGGCCTTTACATGTTGCTTGGCTGTATATTTTTACCAGCAAGAACTACACAAGGCATAGTGTTTTTTGTTTCTGTTTTTCTTTAGACTTTAAGCCTCCATCTAGAGCCGCATTAAAAATAGGAACCAATAAATCACCAAATAGGAGATAAAACTATTACAGCTACTTGGCAAAACTATTACAGCTATTTGGGGTAAGAAGTATTATCTAATGGGATTGATTTATTAACCAGGTAGAATTTAAAGGAACACAAGGCATATGAGATAAGGATGTACAATCAGACAAAAGTCTGGAGCCCACTCCTGTAGATGGTGGAGCAGATTGAACTGTCTAGTTCTAGAGGGCAGGCCTGGAGCCAAGGGGTGGAGCGGTCTGGGAGGCCTGATACAAACAAGGCACACAGGCCTTGGCAGTATAAAGGACCTGGCTACGATTTCACCAAGCATAAGTAGTATTTCTGCTTTGAGGCATTAAAGGCCAAAATGACCAAAAGTATGTTGACGCCATTGTTTAAAAGGCACAAATGAACTGATGGATACTGTCTCAGGAAAAGCAAAGTAGAATTACTCCCCGTAGTGACTAACCAGTGTAATCTCCCTTCCTTGTTACCAGCATGGTACCTAAAGGAGTCATTAAAAAAAGCAGAATTTTCCTTGCAACCCCTAAGAACCACGATGCCTTTCCACTGGTCACAAAACAAGTTGTTTTGATAATGCAGAACTCTTGGACCAAAGCATGGACAGGTGGGTCTTAATCATCTCAATGACCACATCCTGAAGGCCGTTCTATGATTACATCTTGCCCACCTTGCAAGTTGCAGCTCCTTAATGATCTCTTTTGGTAGTTTCAGTTTAAAAGTCCTGTTTTTGTTACTGCCCTCATTCTCTACTTTTAGGGAAACCATATTATGGTTCCCTACTTTATATTCCTACTGTAATTCTTCTCTCCTGCTTGTGGACTCAGGTCTCTAAAAGGGCCTGCTACTGTCTGACGGTAAAGCCACTTCTTGCCTAAATGGCCAGAGGCCCCTCCACCCCATGCACGATTATGCTGGTCAGCAGTCCTTTGGACACTGAGCTCCATATGCTGCACTGAGTTTATACCTTTGGCGTTACATAAATGTTAAGTACCATTGAGAGTGAAAATCTTACCCATAGACCCTGCCACAACCTCTGCACACAAATATCTGTGGGTGACATTTTCCCTGAGTGACTCCATCCAAACCTTAATTCTATCACAGTCATACCCCAAATGGGAGTCCACGTCTCAGGGACGTTGATGGCCCTGAGGCTGGGTGCATAGGTAGCACCAAAACATGCAGATTAAAATCCGATCCTTCAGAGAGTTACTTCCATGACCTCAGATCTGAACCACAGTACCACACACAGGGCCACAACAAAGCAGTAAGGGTGCTACGTACCCACAGAATGGGGCTCCTTCCTCACCTTCTGTATCACTCTGATATTACTGCCGTTTAGCAGACTACCTGCAACAAACAGAAGGAAATTCAAAGAAGCAAAAAGAGGGGTGGGAGGAGCCTTCCCACGCCTGGCATTCCTCATGTCAACACAGAAAGCATATGCTAGCACTATCAGTATACTGGTAAGCACAAGCTATAAATAAATGTTCTACTTTCAGTTCATGGGCCCTTCCCCTTGACCAGCTGTGAATCTGATGTTTGCCTTCACCAACCCCTAGAAAGTAGAGATGGTGCTGGAGGCCTCCCCAAACTACTCCCCCCAAAACTGGCCCTAGACATCATCACATTTGTACGTTCTTGTCACAGCCGTTTTGTAGTAGCTTGGGCAGAGGTCACTGCTGTGTACTAACAGCAGCAAACTAGACCAGTAATTGCCTAAAGATAACGCATGCAGCCAAAAATGGCCATCCCCATGCTACACGTTATCAAGGCAGTTCTGAGGTGAGGGGACAGAACTAAAAACGTTGTGATTGGCAAGCTGCTCAAAACTTTTAGGTGAAGGTGGCTAGGTAATGCAATGTAGAGACTGTTGGACTTGGGAGTTAGGAAGAATTGAATTCAAATCTTACCTTAATTGATATGTGACCCCGGCAAGCCACAGCCTAGAAAATGGGGATAAGAATAGCACCTACCTCACAGGGCTGTTGTAAGGAGTAAATGAGATAAGTTATGGAAAGTGCTTTGTAAACCTTTAAAATGTATTTAAATGCTAGCTATTATTGTAGAGATTCTGCAGCCTCTAAGCACAGACTCCTTTGGCTTTTCCTCATTAATGAAAAATTTAAAATCCTCGAAACATAGTTAGGGTCTAGAAGTTCTCCACCACAAATGGTGTACCACTGTGCCTAACTCAGTGTGGAATACTTGGCCAGTGCCTAATAAATACTGAGTGGCTTATTATTTTAAAAGGTGATTATAATCTAAACTTATATCTCACTGAAGACCAGCTGTGCTTTATAACCATTAATCCGCTCAGTAAGAGGCTGGCTTATTGTACGTGAAGGGGTTTGTTGTTGCTGTTAGTTTTTATAGTATTTCACATGGCAGGAAAAGACTCCAAGAAAAGTGCTAACCATTAATCTAAGTCAACAGTCCAACAGGTTATCCATTTGATTCCTAGGACAGTATGTGCTAAATACACGTGAGACGGTTCAGTTTCTAGGTATTCTGTGTTCATCTTGTTAAAAGGGGACAAAGTGGTTGAGTGCATCATGTTTTAAGTACTAATACGCTAAAGGCTGGGTTCATGGCCTTTTAGTTCCCTTGAAAAAATAGAATGAAACTGGCATATATGTAGTTAACAACAAAAAATTAAAACCCATTTTTATAAGCTTCATATGACTTCAGGGCTACTCCTCAGACCCTTTATTTATTTATTATTATTATTATTTTTAGTCTTTTTTTTTTGGAGGAGGGAAGGCAGGGCAATTGGGGCTAAGTGACTTGCCCAAGGTCACACGACTAGTAAGTGTCTGAGGCTGGATTTGAACTCAGGTCCTCCAGAGCCAGTACTCTACTCACTGCACCACCTAGCTGCCCCTCCTCAGACCCTTTAAAGAACTAAAAGTTAAAAGATCCCCTTACCACTAAAAACTAACATTTACAGAGCATGATATAATGAAAATCGTGCTGCATTTGGGAATCATGATAAACTGCATAATTAAGGTTATCCTACTTCCAGTAGTTCACATGCCTACAAAGGGCCCATGCTTTGTTTTTCTCCAGATTAAATGGTCTTTTGCACTTGCCAAAATACTAAAAGTGGCTCCCTCTCCATGTGTGAGGTGGGATGGGAAAAGAATTCTTCTTTTCAAAGATTTTTTTAAGGTGCTCTGTAAAGGCACTGAACACTCCTGAACAGTAAGAACATTAAATGCTAAGCCACAAACAGCATCTTCAGTTGTAGAGAGGGAGGACGGAGCACTCTCTAGGCCACAGAGCCAGCAAAATAATCTTCCTTCACCAGGTCCTTAAAGGAAGCAAATAAACAGGCGATAAGGTAAACTGTTTCTGGAGATGTGACCTTCCACTAAGCCTTCTTGGCTCATAACCAGATTCAAGGGGAAAAGTTGGCCTCAGGACCCACTGCAAAAGTACCTGGACATAAACTAGGCCTAAATCATGCCAGACTCCAACAGGAAGGGGGAGCTCTAGACATGTAAAAATAACTAGTTCTCTATAAAGTACATGATTAAGAATCTTATTCAAATATATTTTGGAGACTGGTACCTATCTCTTGTCCTTTGTCCTTTACCCCATAGTCTGCAAAATAAAGCAGGTTTGCAAAGCACCTTATATACTAAACCAACTGGACTGAACAATAGGTGCATAGCAGGGCTAAGAATGGAGGGGTTGGTCAATGGAATTGCATTGGGTTACTGAAAGTCCTATAAGCACACATCAGGTCTTCTATTCAGCTAACACTTTTAAGAAAATGTCATGGGGGCTTGGCCCATGCATAGACTAACATCATGGGAAGTTTTCACATATCTGGACTATGTCAAATAAGAATAAACTCATACTTTCAGCTACTAGAAAGAAGTTTCCTTCTCCCCTGCTTCCTGGAAAAAATACACACAGCTAAAAATGTAGTGTACATTATGGTTATCTGAGAGTCACAAACGGTACATCACAGCAGAGACTTCTCAGCTTTTCCTTCCAAAACAAAGAGGACATGTGCAATTGCTCATAGTTGGGGCGTTAAGATAAATTTTTTCCAAGTGCCCATTGGTGGCAAAGAGGGAGGGCAGAGTTTTTCCATCTCTTTACTCCTACCAGATTTTTGCCTAAATCACCTAATATTCATGGAAACATCCACTAGTCTAATACTCAGACAAAGGTTGTAGAGATGGTAGACACTTAAGAGATATCTGGTCCAACTACATTTAAAAAAATTATGCTATGTTTTGTTTCCACGTTGCTTAAAATTTCCCCGTTTCCCTCCTTCCAGAGATATATCCTGTGTAACAAATTATTCTACTTCATTTTACAAATGTGGAAATTAAAAGATTCAGAGAAGGGCATATCTTGCCCAAAGTAATGCAGAGAGTGATACATAGAATCGGGACTTAAACCAAGGTCCATTCACTTCCAAGTGATCTTATAAATGTCTTTGTTCTTATATTACAAGATTTAATCTCTCCCCCCACCCCCACCCCCACCCCCAGCTTGCAACCTAAAAACACCTGGCATTTGAATCCTACATGGTGACCTACCCCATGTAAGCTTTACCTGATGGACCAAGTCACTGCCACATCCTACTTTCTCCTAAATTCACTGGGATTTCTAGTAGGTGAGATAACAACGAGAAGGAGCACCCGACCCCTTCCTCTCTCAACTTCAAGTCATAAAAGCCAGATTTTTTTAACCGCTTATAATGCAGAAATCCTTGATCCAGGCTGTCTGTTGCCACCTCCTCTCCCCACCCCCACCCCCAAGCTGGCTCAGGGACTTAACTACTCATTGATCTACACAATCTCCCCTCCCCCACAGCTTTCAATTATTTTGGAGGAGGGTACTGGATTTGGAGTCAGGAAACCTAGGCTCTAATCCTGGCCTTAGATCTGTGTGACCTTGGGTATCTAACTTAACACTAGTAACAGGAGGAACAGCAATGTTAATAGCTAGCATTTATATTGCACCTTAAGGTTTGCAAAGCCCTTTACAGATACCTCACACAACAACCTCGAGAAGGAGGCGCTATTATCACACCCATTTTACAGATGAAAAAACTGAAGCAGATTTAATGACTTGCCCAGGGTCCCACAGCTGGTGAATGTCTTAGGCTAAATCTGAACTCTGGTCTTCCTGACTTTAAGTGCAGCACTCTTTACTTCACCCCCTAAGCTGCCTCTAACAACTTTTCCAGGCCTTGGCTGCCACATCTAGAAAAAGAAGGGATTGGGCTGAATGACCTCTGAAGTTCCTCCCAGCTCTAAATCAATGACTTAGCTCACCCCCTCTCCTTCCTGAAATTCAGGAAATAAAAAGTAGCTGCTCTTCCCCAAAAGGACTTGGACCCCTGACTAAGAACGTTTCTTGGGACTCTATGTCCCACATGGCGACATTATGTGTTACTGATGTTCTGGCTAAATGATAATACGGTGTCTGGTATATGAAACAGCTGATCTTTGCTCCACATACTGAAAAGCGCTTATGTAAGGGCTGTGCCTTCAAGGAGCAGACATATAGGAGCAAGGGGGCCGTGTCAGAACATGGTCATCATTGTTTAGTGGGATACAAATGAGCCATTCTTTTGATCCGTAGCTGAAGCTGAGCCTGGGCATGAGTCAGAACTGGGATCAGAACTGGCACAGATCCCACCCCCCACCCCATTCACAATGCTACCTTAAAACTTTAGAGTCCCCAAACACAAACAGTCCAGGGACGCATGTTCAAATTTCCTCCTTATGACAAAGAAAAGCTTTATTCAGTTCCCTATTACCACCTTATGGCTTTATAGGCTTGGCAGTTTACCAGCACTTTCACATACATTATTAACTTAGCTGATCCTCTTGACCCTCCCCTGGGGTACGGAGGTAAGGTACTGTTTGCTCCATTTGGAAGGTAAGGAAATTGAGGCACAGACAGATTCTGGAAGGGTGCGGAGGTTATCTCTATAATCCTATAAGTTTTTTTGTCCCATTCTTTTCTCTTGACATCTCAGATGAGTGGATAGTGCTCCTTGTTTAAGAGAAATGCCAAGATGAAAGAGGCTGTAACAGCAGCCTTGGGAATAAATCCTCGTTTCCTCTGCAACTGGCAGGCCCACAGCATGAAATCAGTATCCCTCACCCCTCCCCGCCCCTGAGACCTCATCATGCTCCACATACCATAAATGAAGGCAACTGTTCTCAGAAGTAGTCACAGACAAACACACTTTTGCCGTCTTGGTTTCACAACTGGCATTTCGGCTTTAAAAATCTCAGCCTACAGGCAAAGCACAACCTAATGCAACAAGACCCAGTTCAAATATAGGAGACAAGGGTGGGTCCCAATCACTAAATCTAAAGCATATATCCTTCTGTTAATAAATGATAAAGTAAAGAAACAGGAAGTGACACGTACTATCAGCTCCCATGCTCTATGAGGAGGCTATGACTGCCTTGATTTATGAGAAGGGAGGAGGGGTATCTGTTGAAAAGACTGTCAGGATAAAATATACCATGTATTAATAGGGAAAAAATAAACCAAGCCTAATTTGTATGGGGGTGTCTCAGCAATTCAGCAGAAACATGCCTTTGCCAATGAGGGGGCAGCAATTGGTGAAGATGAGAGTATATGTCTGGAAAACACCGAGGAAGGGGATACTTCTTTTTTGCGTGTCCTAGATCTCTGTGACCATGGGCTAGCAAAGCCTGTAGGCCCCTTCTCCGAATGATGTTTTTTAATGCATAAAATAAAATGCATAAGATTGCAAAGGAAACCAGTTTTACTAAGATATCGATAACAATTAAAAAAAAGTTTGCAGACCCTAGGTTAAGATCTCCTGAGTGAGATCTTAAAAACTTCTTCACTGAGTCAGATCAATGATGCAAGCAGCCTAGTGCTTCTGCCTCTGAAATGCTGCAACATACTGTCCAATAAACTAATTTAGCTGGAAAGTAGTTGGATACAGTGGATGGAGCACTAGGCAGAGAGCCAGGAAGGGCAGAGTTCAAATCTAACCTCAGATGCTTACTAACTGTGTGACCTTGGATAAGTCACTTAACCTTCTTTACCTCAGTTTCCTCATCTGTAAAATGAGCTGGGCAAGGAAATGACAAACCACTCCAGGATCTCTGCCAAGAAAATCCCAAATGGGCTCACAAAGAGTCAGATCTGACTGAAAAACAACAAAAGTTGTTTTATATGCCAGCGTCATTTCTTTGATTAAGCCATAAACACCACAAGACCAACAACAGTATATCTCATTACTTTTAAGAATTTCATACTTAATGCTTACTGGGTTGCTGAAATTGATTAATAAAAATTAAAAGCCATCCCCACACCAAGTTACTGCCAATAGTTGTTTCAAAATCCACGAAGCCCCAAACAGCACTAGTAGGCTTAGTTTCTTATTTAATACTTATTTAATCTTAGATTCCTTGTCCTATCACTTGTCATGCCTTAGCAAGTCCCAACCGTGGGTTAAGCCCTTCATTCCTGTTCTCCCCTCCTACTGTGCTGCTGCATTTCACTGGAGAAAGCCATACTGCCAGGTTAGCCTGGGTAACTTAAACTCAAATGGGTCCTCCCTGTTATATGGCAGTCCTTTCATACTTCCTCAAGTGTCTCTTTTAAACTTTTTCTTCCCTCCTCACAAGCCCCTTAGACCGCTCTGATCCCCCAACCCACCCTTTCTCCATAGAGTGCTTTGCCTTCCCTGCACTTAGAAAATCAAGGCTTTCATGAGCGTCCTCTTCTGTCCTGCTTCAAACCCCAAAGCCCCTGTCCATTGCCCCCACAATTCTCCTCTACTACTCTGGTTTCTGAGGAAAGAAGTGGCTTTCTTTCCCGGTGAGGCCAAACCCCCTATTCATGCCCATGATCCCATCCCATCCAGGATAATAACCACTTGATCTCATGCACACATTTTCATCCTTAAACTTGCACCCATTCCCCGGCATCCTCCTAAGCTGTCACCCTACATTTCTTTCCCCTTTCACAGCCAAATTCCTAGAAAAAGTCTGCTGCTTCCATTTCCTCACCACTCATCCTCATTTCTCAACCCTTCACAGTCTGGTATGGGACCCCAGTCGTCAAATGAACTTGCTCTGAGGTTAGTAATATGAATCTTAACTGATAAATGCCACATGGCCATTTCTTTGTCTTTGTGCTACATGACCTTCTACTTTGTTGTAAACACCACCAGCCATTCTCCAGGCACTTGCACTCATTCTTGACTCTTTCCTTTCCTTCCACAACCCCTATAGTTAATCTGTTGCTAAGGATCGGCAATTCTGCTTCCACAATATCTCCAGCATCCTTTCCCTTCTCTCTACTCACGTAACCACTATTCTAGTTGAGTCCTTCAGCATCTCTCACCTGGATCATTATGGTTACCTCCTTATCAGCCTCCCTGCTTTCTGGTCTCTTCCATTTTCCAACCCATGCTTCATATACATCTCCCAAAATATACCTCCTAGTAACTGGTCTAAACATGTCCTTCTCCTGCTCAAAAATTTTCATCAACTCTCTATTTCCTCTAGGATAAAAGCCACATGCCTCAGCCTGGCTCCAACTTACCTTTCCAGCCTTATTTCACATTATTCTTCCCTCTCCCTTCATGTAGTCTATGTTCCCACCATACTGCCCATCGGTCCTCAGATTCCCCACTCCATCTCCAGGCTCTATGCTATTGAACACACTGTTCTCTGTGTCTGGAATTCACTTCCTCAACTCACTTCCTAGAATTTTTAGTCTCTTTCCAGGTTCCACCTTCTATGAGAAACCTTTTCTTATCCACTAGTCACAAATGTTCTCTCCACCTTCAAATTATCTTGCATTTACTTATCTTTGTACATGTTGTATCTCTCCAGGAGCACATAAGCTCTTTAAGTGGGAGAAATGAGGGGGAATGATGACTATCTTATATTTGTGTTTGCGTTTCCAGCCCCTAGATTCCCTGCCCCTGGATTAGATAATCTCTAAAATCCCTTCCAACTCAAAATCTATGATGAACTATTTTCTTTCCATCTTTTTCATCTTCATCATTATCACCATCACCAAATAGCTGTCACTTACAGAGGATTTTTAAGTTAAAAAGTGCTTTGTGTACCTTTTTTCATTTGTTCCTCCCAACAAGCCTGGGGCGAGATATTACATGCATTATTATCCCCATTTACAGCTGGAAAAAGCAAGGTTTAGTGACTGGGTTCAATTTCCAGAGAACAGGTCTCTCACTTCTGGGACTGAGGGCCAAAACATAGAGCCCAGTTGCGGGGCAGAGTGCTGTGCAATGAATTCAAACCACTATGAGATGTCCATAGCATAGTTCAAAAGTCTCAGAATTGGAGTTTGAACCAAAGACTCTCCTGATTTCAAATCCAGTATTCTTTCTACTATACCACCCTGTTTTTCTCAAGGAGAGTGATCTTCAGACTGGAAGCAGGTAGAACCACCACAGCAAAGACTGACTTACTTGTAACCCTTATCCAACAAGGTATGCAAGACAGGTGAGACAATGAACAGAGAAGCCAGCACCTAGCCACTTACAATCACTTCATATCCTGAGGCTCAGACAAATTATACCTTTAGGTACAGAAAGAACTTGCAGCTGTGATAATAGAAGTATGATCAGTAATCTTTTTTTTTTAAATCGTGGAGAAAGGAAAACTTGTCAAAACCCTGGAAAAAGGCAAATCCTCTCTACCCACCCTACCTCCCAATTTTCAAAAAAGAATGGACCCGCAGAAAACCACTCTTCCAGAAGTCTAAATGGATTATTAAACAAATGATTTGTGAGCACTCTGAAAAGATGTGATCAATAGCAACCACTATGAATGTACCAAGAACAAACTACATTCCTTTCCTTTTTTTAAGCATGTGATTGATTTTAGCAAGGGATTTTACAGTGTTTTGTGGTATTGTTTGAAATAAGAGGGAGATAGATTCAGACTTGGCAGTTAGGTGGCATGGTCAATAGAGTGCCAGTTCTGGATTCAGGAAGACTCATCCTCAGACACTTACTAGGTGTGAGACCCTGGGCAAGTCACTTAACCCTGTTTGCTTCAGTTGCTCATCTATAAAATGAGCTGGGGAAGGAAATGGCAAACTACTCCACTATCTTTGCAGAGAAAGCCCTAAATGGGGTCACAAAGAGTCCATCATGACTGAACAACAAAAGATTCAGACTTGAACACCCTATTCAAAGAGCTGCTTAATCGATTTATGCCAGTCTAGAAGGAGGCCTGAGGAGTCTATGCCCTATGCTGTTCAACATTTTCATAAATGCTGATGAAGAGAAAGAAATGATCAGATCTTGGATGACAGAGCTAGTGGCTCTGTAGAGGGTAAATGAGAGAATTAAGACTTTAGAAGTTGGCAAGTTGGAGACAATTAGCCAAAACTAGCAAGATGAAATTTAAGTGGGATGGGGAAATATGTTTAAGTTTAAAAAACAAATTCTGTAAGTAGAGGAAAGAGCAGACTTAGCAGAAGAAGAAGTTCATATTAAAAAGCCTTGAGGGCTGTAGTTGAATAAAAGCTCTCTGAGAGACAACAGCGAGATGTAGCTACTAAAAAAGCTAAGACCATGTGTGGAGTAGTAAATTCAGTCATGTGTAGCCACTTTTAAAGAGACACTGACAAGCTCATCCAGAGATATCAACAATTGAAGAGACGGTATGATTATCATTTTTTAAGTATTTGAATGACTATAATATGGAAGAGGGATTAAATTTATTTTATGTTCCTCCAATTGGATCAATGAGTGGAAGGACAGGAAGGAAGAGTTCAGCTTAATGTAAAAAAAATTTACTAGTAACTGTCCAAAATAAATGAGACGGGTTGCCAAAACGAAATGAGCGGCCCATCCTAGAAGGTGTTCAAACAAAAACTGAGTGGCTGGTCACCAGTCGGTAATGTTATAGAAAGGATTTCTGTATTGTGTGACAGTTTGGATAAGTAATTTTTGCATCAGGGAAGATCAGGAAAATGAAATAATGGTTTATTTTTAATTGTGTTTCACAGATTTTCCCCAAGACTTGGTCTTACTTAATCTTCCATTTTCTCCTGATGAAAGCTTATTGTACAGCACTTTAAAGTTAACCCAAAAGAAAGAAGAAAGAAACAAGTAATGAGGTTCTGGTTTATACTTCATTATCTTAAAAGTCGATTTTTCACGCCTTGGTACTACACTAAATTGAAACATGCACTATGGCAAGCATTCTATGCATCAGTTTCTAACAAACGTGACATACTGAAAGGATGAATGCAATGGAAACAGCTCCCGAACTTCCACTGTATGTTCGATGCATAGGATGCTGGCATTTCCCGGGACCACCCTCAAAGGCTGATGAATCGGCTAGATCGGCCTCAGTTTTCCTTCACATCTGCCTCGTAACTGCTTGCTGGATCTGTCTGATCACCGTCCTCATGGAACAAACTGCCCGTATCCCACCCAGCGCATTCAGTGCAATCCTCAACAGCAGCCCTGCCACACGGATAAGATGTTTTTAGTATCTAAAGCTTTGTAGATGTCAGATGCCTCCTTACAGGATCAGTTACCACCGGAGGGGAAGAAGAAGGGGCATCTGCAGAGTAGGGCATAACCACCCTCTAGTGCCAGTGTCTGGGGGGCTCGGAACCACCCGGGGCCCGTGCACCCGGCCCTCCGCACCACCTGCCTGGCTCCCGGCCCCGGGCAGATCAGTGCCAAGTTGGTGAAGACGGACGGACGGCGGCCACGGACACACAGACACACACACGCGCGTGCACTCCAGATGTTCACTTACTCGCCCGCGGCCCGGACAGCTGCTGCGGGGGCACACGGGGGGCTCGGGCCAGGCCCGGGGAGCCCCGTCTGCGGCGGGCTGTGTTCATAGCGCTGGGTCGGGCCGGGCCGGGCCCCCGGGCCGAGCAGCTCCGGATCCCAGCTGGGGCCAAGGTTCTGTCGGCGTCACGGGCGGAGAGGAGGGAGGGGGCGCCCGGCTGGGCAGGTGGGCAGGGAGCGGGCGAAGCTGCAGCAGCCGCTGATGGAGCCGCCCCGGGCTCAGACGGGGGCTGCGTCTGGAGGACGGGGCGTCCTTCTGCCCGCTCGGGCGCCGCCTCCAGCCCAGCCCGCTCTCCTCCCCGGCTCTTGGCCGGCGCAAGCCGCAGCGGCCGGCCAGCGCAGGTGGCTCCCGCTCTGTGCGCTCCTGGAGCGCCCGGGCCAGCCGAGGCTCTGCAGCGCCCCCTGCTGGGCCGCGGAGGGCAGGGTCGAAGCTCGCGGAGCCCGCAGCGAGCCCCGGGCGCCAGAGGCGATGCTGCCACTGCCCCTGCCCCGGCTCGCTGCCCTTGCCTGGGCCACGTCCCCCCCCCTGCAGAGGCAGCTGACCGCAGAATTCGAGAACATCTCCATCCAAACCACCTGGCATCCCGCATCCTCGTCCCACCCACACTCACTGCAACAGGTGTGAGCCTTTGGAAGATACACGTCTGGTGGTATCACGGATAAAGCAAGGAGCTCAGGAAAACCCGAGTTCGAATCCTGACTCAGACACTTACTGGCTGTGTGACCCTGACATAGCACTTAACTCTCTCAGTCTGTTTCCTCGTCTGTAATAGCTAATAATAGCACCTACTTCACCCGGTTGTTGTGCGGATCAGATGAGAGAGCACGTGAAACCCTTTATAAACATGAAAGAGCTATGTAAAGGCTAGTTATTGTTACCACTGCCAAGCCCGTCCTGGAAGGAACCCAGCTGCAGAGGGTGACCTCAGGAGGAAAGCAAGGAGGCACAGCAGAGGACTAATCTTGGGGGTGTGGAGTGTGCTATTGTTCAGTTAGATTCAATTCAACACGTTTATTAAACACCTACTACGTGCAAGGTGTTGAGGCAGAACGTGGTGCGGCAGTGGGGGTGAGGGGGTGGGGTTGGTGGTGCAAAGAGCTAGACCTGGAGTTAGAGGGCCTGGGACACAATTTTTCTGGGACCAAGTTTCTGTATGTGTGAAATGGGGTAACCCCTAAGGTCTCTTTGAGCTCTCGATTTACAAACTTTTGATATAAAAATGAAAAAAAAAACAACACAACCCCTACCACTCTCAAGAAATTTATCATCTAATGGGGTGCAGGGGACAGGGAGCTCAAACAAATGACTAATAAAAAGGAGAACGGACAAAGCTCCAGATAAAGTACTCTGACAAATGTGAGGAAGGAGAGATCACCTCCCTTTTGAGAAGGATGGGGGAACAGGGCCACAAAGATCTGCTCCGTGGGAAGAGTTGATCTTGGCCTTGGGAGAGGCAACAGACAAGCCAATGGAGAGGGGCATTCTTGACATGGAAGACACCTAAGTAAAGGTGCCAGAAGGTCTGACAAGAACTGTAGAGAATGGTTCAGTTGGGAACAAATGAATAAAGATAGAAAGGTAGAATCAGAGATTTAGAGCTGGAAGGGACCTTGGAAGGTCATCTAGTATGACCCCCCCCACCTCCTTCATGTAACAGAGGATGAAACAGACTCAAAGTGACTTGCCAAACGTCACACACTCCAAGCTTTGGTACCACAGTGATGCCAACCTGTTTCCTCTGACTCGAATCCAGCATTCATTCCCTGGTAAGATGCCATGGCAGGTTGGAACTAGACTGTCAGGTGCTTCAAAAGTTAAGGCTGGAATGTAGTGAGAAACATTTATTAAGTCCTTACTATGTGCCAAGCACTGTGCTAAGGACATTTAAACTTTATTGGATAGGAAGTGTTAAATTACTGACGGTTTTTGAGTAGAAGATGATCTGATCAGAGCACTGTTAGGGAGATTACTTGGATATCAGTATGAAAGGCAGATTTGAAAGAGATACTGGAGGCAGGCTGCTGGAGTGGCTGGGATGGAAGCAGAGCTGGCTTTGAAACATGCTGCAAATCAATAGAATTGGGTGACTCCTCAGCAGGGGTATGAGGGGAAGGTGTTAAGGATGAAGTAGGGGTCCAAGATGATTCTAAGGCTGGATGACTGGGGTATATAATGATAGTGTAATATCCTAAGTCCAATGCTGGAAGAGAAGGCAGAAGAGGTATGGAAGGATCATATGCCATGGCAAAGAAATGGCAGACACTAGGAAAAAAATGGTTTTCTCAGAATTCTGAGTGGATTTTATATTAATGATAAACATTACTGTATTTTCACCATGGGCAAACAAAGGACAAGTTTCCCTCTCAACTCCTCCTCCACCACACTTATCCCCACACAACAAAATATCAGAAATCTTAAACCTACCTGGTGACAGGGCCATCTTAAGTATCTATCTTCTTTATATCACCAGGTTGTAGCATTGCTTGCTATGTAACTGGAACAATAGTTTGGAATGGGACAATACAGAATAGGACAGAGGTGGATAAGCAGAGGAGGGCCCTTTGATTCCATTTTGCAGGTTGGGATCCAGGCCAGGGCAGCTCCAGGTTGATATCAGGCCATCCATGATATCGAGGACGACAATCAGGACAAAACACAGCTAAGTTCAACCCTGGAGGAAATCTGTGCTTCCAGAATTGATCTGGATGACCTGGAGCCAAGCCAGGGAGGTTTTTAGGGCCACTGTAACTGAACCATTCTCTTTCTCTAAGAGGCAGCATGGCATAGTATCAGGAAGGTTCAAGTTTGAATCCTGCCGCAAACACTTAGTAGCTTTATGAGACTAGGCAAGTCAATTAATCCCTCGGCATCGATTAATTCGTCCTCTGTAAAACTCAGATATGGGTGGCTTCATATCTGGTTCATATCAGTTCATATCTGGCTTTAGACAATTCCTAGCTGTGTGACCTTGGCTAAGTCACTTAACCCTGTTTATCTCAGTTTCCTCATCTGTAAAAATGAGCTGGAGAAGGAAATTGAAATCATTCCAGTATCTCTGCCAAGAAAACCCCAAATGGAGTCATGAAGAGTCAGACACAATTGAACACCACCACCAAATAAGAAAATAGCACTTGCCTCCCTTTGTAAACATGTACTTTGCAAACCTTTAAGTGCTATATATGCCATCTGTTTCTCAATCCTCTCCTCCCTGCGACCCCCAGTGTTTTCTTTCTTTCTCCTGCCCTCACTGTCCACTTCTCCTTTTCTCATATGCCAGAGTTCTAGAGCACTAAGGAGAGGCTATACCTCTTCTAAGTCAAACTATCCAGTATAAGTCAACCAACAAGCAATTATTGGTCACCCACTTTGTGCCTGGCATTGTGCCAGGTGCTAGAGATACAAACACAAAGAAACTAGCCCCTGCTCCCAAGGAGTCAGTCCAGTGGGAACACCAACTGATTTAGGGTCATATTAGAAGAGGATCTATCTTTTTTCTCCTTTCTGCCCAGCACCAATCCTTTACGTCTAATAGCCATGGCAATGCATTATTTTTTTAAGCAACACTTCCTTCCCAATGTGTGTAACAGAGGTCGGCAGACAAGTCATCTGGCTGAAAACCTCAAACTTTTGTACTACTCCAGTGATGCAACAAGGAGGGGCCCTGCGGCTTGGGATTTGACCGCAAGATTTAGCTTGACTCTCACTGCAAGTAAACAAAGCATATGTGCTCTCATCTGCAGGGTTTAAACACTTGAGAAAATTAATTTATCTTGTCCTCCCTCTTGTTAAAAAGGATTGAAATACATTTTCCATTTGAGACATTTGACATTTACATTCTCATTCTCAAAAAAAATCAAAGGTCAACAGAACTAATGCCACCCTTCCCCCTCATTCTAAGAATTATTTGCAATGATCAGAAAGCATTACAGAAATTTGGCCTCACTGGCATTCTTCACAGTCAGTTATAAAAGAAGGGCAAGAGTCCTCACATCTTGAACTAGATGCCTCTTCTGCTCCTCTGGCACCAGAGAGCTAAGGAGCTCACTATGATGTAGCAAGCCTTTCCCTTCACAGTGCCAGCCTAGCGTGGTGGGAGGAGCAGGGGAAAGGTGGTTGCGATTGGGAAGCCCTGGGTCTTCCAACTCCAGGTCCCCATCCCGTCTCTAATGTTTTCCAGCCATGTGACACAACCTTTCTGTGTTTCAGTTTCCTCATGTGTAAAATGAATATATTATTAGGTGCACTACTTACCTCGCAAGGACTGTTCTGAGAAAACCATTGTCACTTTAACAAGGGCAAATGGCTAAAACCCCAAGAATGTTCTTTGAAATGTTCAATCTTAGCACCCTATAATGGATTGATTAGTAGCCAGAGAATCAGTTGGAAGGAACCTTAGCAATTATCTAGCCTAACCACCCTCTTTTACAGATGAGAAAACTGAGGTGAGTTATAGGAATAAACAACAGGAAAAGATAAAAGCAGGCTTCACAATGTTCAGTCTGGTCTTGGAATTTACCTTGTTGGTGACAAAAGGGTGCACTTCAACATGAAAGGGCCAGAATATGGTTAGGCAGATAGAAGAAACCATGGCTTTTCCCCTGCCCAGTCATTCATATTGGAGAGCAGAACAAACTTAAGGTAGAGAACTAGGGAAACCAGATCTCTAGAATGGTCGAGGAATTACTGGGTAATTAGCCCTCAAGTAGTTTATAACTGAGGGCAGCAAGGTGGCACGGGGTAGAGCACTGGGCCTGGAGTCAGGAAGGCTCATCTTCCTGAGTTCAAATCCAGTCTCAGACACTTATTAGCTGTGTGACGCTGGGCAAGTCACTTAAGCCTGTTTACCTCAGTTTCCTTATCTGTAAAATGAGCTGGAGAAAGAAATGGCAAACCACTCCAGTATTTTTTACCAAGAGAACCCCAAATCGGGTCATGGAGAATTGGATACAACTGAAATAACTGAACGACAACAAAACCTCTTCCTCCTATGTTTAGAAAGAATAATAGTATTGTTTTATTTTATGATTCATGATAGGAACTTTCTTCATATTGTTTTCTTAAGCCTAGATGAACAAAGTTTAAAAAATAGATGACCTATGTATATCTATTTCAGAAATTGAATATTTCTTTAAGACTCAAATTACTCAAATGGATCTGTAATCTCAATGAAGATGTTCCTTGCTTAGTTGCCAATTGAAGCCCATCCATGCCTGCCTAGCCTAAGAACTTTTTGGCCATATCCTCCCACAAATTTGCCATCAGGCTTCTTACTTGCTTTCTCTTGACACCAGAGGGTTATCAATCGAACCCATGGCCTATGTGCTGGTTACTCCCACTTTCAACACATGACTAATCTTGTACAACTATCTTCTTTGGAAAGAGGATCTTTCTATATTTGTTATATGTCCCAAGCTGCTTGCACCCACCATACATCTTTCCGTTGCCTTCCGAGTGATACTCATTTTTAATTCTTTGGAGATCATAGTCTAAACCATCTAAACACTGCTGGTAGGATATTAAAATTATGAGTCTTTGTCTTTGAGAAGCTTGGGATCATTAAAGAAGCTTTGCAATTTTCCAGAGTTAATCCGGCTCATTGTCCCTCTTCAGTTTAACAGTGCAAGCGTTTCCTTGTGCATTTCCACTGTTGGTCCAAATATACATGTATGGGCAAATGAATTCTATAGATTGTCCATCTAACTGCATTCCCACTCTAGCACAATGCCTCCCTAAGTAGAAGTTGGGGCATCTCCCTTCCAAGAGGGAGATAAATGATAAGCAATATGGTAATAGCTCTAGTTCCCCTAAAAGGTACCATTGTACTTATCAGGGGAATGTTGATAAATGTTTTAACAATCCTCTCTCTAAAACCAAAACAAGACAAGCAAAAATACAAGTACTGACAATACACTTTTCAAATGTAATCTGAGTTATTAACATTGTCTCCATCACTTTCTTACGTCTGGACAATCAATAAAACAATAAATTAAGCCCTAATTTGCCAAATTTTCCAATTTCTGAGGTGTATAAATGTCCACACTGAAAATTTAACAATTGACCCCTCAAACTGTTCAAGTTGGCTCCAGCCCACCCCAGGACTTATTCTTATATCTTTCAAGCTGACCTCTGGAAGATAAAAATATTGTTTAAACGCTATAACCATTGTGCTGAAACTCTATGGACTTCCTTCAGGTGAAGCTTTATTGGTTTAAATTTTGGAAAACAATCTCCAAAATTTCAAAACTACAGATGACCTGAAGGATAATAGAAAAATTTCAATAGGCTGTGACATTATTTATGATTGACATATGTGCAAGAAGTGACATAAACTATATCACTCAGGAGATGTATGATCAGAAAAGGCCAGTAATGTAGAGAGCACTAGGGATAACAGATGGGCATTCTGAGTAATGCATGACTACATGGACAATGGCCAAAGACCTGGAGGAAGGTCTCCACTACGTTGGGTTAGGCCAGGGGTGGGGAACCTGTGACCTCTAGATCCTCAAGTGTAGGCCTTTGACTGAATCCAAACTTCACAGAACAAATAAAAGGATTTATTCTGTAAAACTTGGACTCAGTCAAAAGGCCACAACCGAGGAACTAAAAGGCCCCATGTGACCTTAAGGCTGCAGGTTCCCCATCCTTGGGTTAGACAATCTATAAAAGTTATGGGAGGATGTGGACAAGATCACCAAGGATAAAAAAATCTGAGATAGGTTCTGATCGCCCCACTGTGATGAGATCATAAATCCACTGACGTATTAAAATACCCAGGGCAGCTGGCTGGCTCAGTGGATAGGGTCTGGAGTCAGGAAGTTCAAATCTGGTCTCAGATACCAGCTGTGTGACCCTGGGCAAGTCACTTAACCTCTGTTTGCCTTAATCCTCTGGAGAAGGAAATAGCAAATTACTCTAATATCTCTGCCAAGACAACCTCATGGACAGTATGGGGCCACGAAGAGTCAGACACAACTAAACAACAAAAATTAAAATTCCTTCCCCCCAGCATCCAGCACATCATATGTGCTTAATAATTTAATGATTGCATAATTAATTATAATAATAATATTTGTTTCATGAACAATTGAATAAAGAAAGCTGATGATCGCTACTGGGTCTATATCCCAAAGAGATCAAAAAAAGGGGAAAAAGACCCATGTACAAAAATATTTATAGCAGCTCTTTTTGTTGTGGCAAAGAATTGGAAATTAAGGGGATGCCCATCAACTGGAGAATGGCTGAACAAGTTGTGGTATATAAATGTAATGGAATACTATTATTCCATAAGAAATGATGAGCAGGCAGACTTCAGAAGAAAAAAAGACTCATATGAACTGATGCTGAGTGAGGGGAGCAGAACCAGGAGAACATTCTACACAGTAACAGTAACATTGTGCCATGATCAGCTCTGATAGACTTAGCTCTTCTCATCAAGACAATGATCTAAGACAATTCCAAAAGACTCATGATGGAAAATGCTATCCATATCCAGAGAAAGAACTATGGACTCTGAATGCAGATCAAAACATGCTATTTTCACTTTTTTTGTCTGTTTTATCTTCCTCATGGTTTTTCCCTTTAGTTCTGATTGTTCTTTCACAACATGACTAATGTGGAAATATGTTTAACATGATTGTACATGTATAACCTATACTAGATTGTTTGCTGTCTTGGGGAGGGAGGAGGGAAAGGAGAAAAATTTGGATCTCAAAATCTTGCAAAAATGAATGTTGAAAACTATCTTTACATGTAATTGGAAAAAATACTATTAAGAGGGAAAAAATAAAGCTGATGATTTGGGACAAGATACCTGGTGAAATAAGTGTATGACTCTGTTAGGAGAGACATTTGTTGCAAGCTGTATCATCCTGAGCTGGCCAAGGACCAAGTAATAAGACCGTGTGAGATGTTCACTTGTGCCTGCCTCAATGAAATCCAATGCCCCATATTAAAAACATGGAATTCAGAGAGATGGAAGACCTTAGGGATAATCTAGTATAGGGACAATCTAGTGTGTGTGTGTGTATATATATATCCCACCTCATTTCATAGATGAAGAAACGGAGGCCCAGAGGAGTTAAGTGACTTGATGCAGATTATGCAGCTACTGAGGAACCAAGGCAGAATCTGAACTCAGGTCCTCCGATTCCAGAGGCAGTTACCTTTTGAGGATGTTCAGACCTGATGCATTGTTCAAAGAGGAAGCTGACAGGCAAAGGAGAGAGAAGGGAGGGCTTGGGTCCCCAGCAATACCAGTGCATCAGAACACCGTGCCCCACGAGCTGCTCCCTTAAAAGTATACTGTGTCAGACAAACCATCATTTCACTGACCTCACCTTTCCTCTTTCAAAGTGAGTTCTCATATGTTCTCCCAAGCCTACTCAGTGCCAGCTTTCCCAGATTTAGATCCTGCTAAAAACTCTTCACTGACCTTCTGACTAACACCTGTGAGTGCTTGCTTTAGGAAGTCTGGTTTGATTGGCTATGGAATCCCAACTGGTTCACAACTGGGGCCCCAGTCCCGCTTTTCTAGGAGAGGGTCTTTTCCTCAGAACCACGATACTGCTCCTAAATCATCCACACATCCAGGGCCCTTAGGGGTGGAGTTCAAGGGTATCTCATGCCAAACCAAAACAAACTCTGCTCCTCCATCTTGGTGTACTGGAAAGAGTACCCACTTTGAAGTCAAAGGACCTGGCTCTGTTGTTTACTATCTGTATAATCTTATACAAATCACTTAACCCCTTTGGGCCTCGGTTTCCTCATCTGTGAAATGATTGGGGTGGACTGGATTACTGCTAAGGTCTTCCAGCTCCAAATCTTTGACCCTATAACCTTCCACTGAGACAATGGCCAAATTCCTAAAGGCCTCATTGCCTTAGCAGCAGTGGGGCCAGACGCTAACATTCTGCTATGTACAGGGGTGAATTTGAAGCCTTGCAGAAAATAAGCTGCTCTGGAAGTGGGTACATCCAGCTACCTTGGTCTCAAGCACATGATTAATTACTCAGATTCATTCATCCTACAGGCAGAGAATCTCCTGATATTTCTGGACTAATGCAAATTGTTTGTGAAACTCTACCTTTGGGAACTCCCCAGAAACAATCCAATTCAGCAAACATTCACTGAGACCTTTAGATGTGCAAGATACTGTCCTAGGAATTGGATAAAAGAAGATAAAATATAAATCATCCCTGCCCTCAGGGAGCTTATATTCTATTGGGGGAGTACTACATGCACACAGATAAGTAAATCACTGGGAGATAACGTGAATTGGAGGTAGGGCTCAAAGAAGGCTGCTTGGAGATGGAGCTGAACCGTACCTTGAAAGAAGATAAAAACGCTATGAAATGGTCTAGGTAAGAGGTGAAGAGGGCCTGAACTATAGTGGCAAATGTGTATGAGGAGAGAAAGGAAGGGGATGCAAAAGATGTGGAGGCAGAATCGACAATTCTTGGCAAATTATTTAAATGACTGGTTATGAGAGGTTGGGAATGAGGAAGAGGTAAGAATAAGGGATGACTCTGAGGTTACAAACTTGGCTGGTTGGGAAGATAGTGTTAGAGGAGGAGATGGTTTTAGGAGAGAAAATAATGAGGTTCTTTTGGGGGCATGTTTGAATTGGAGATGCTAATGGGATGTTCACTGGAGATGTCCAGCAATCAATTGTCAGTAGAGGACTGGGGTAGAGAGATTAGGACTGGAGATATAGATTTGGGAGTCATCTGAGAAGAGGAGATAAATAAACCAAATAGGTGAGATCTGTAAGAGAAAGAATGAAGAGAGGAAATGAAAGATGGCCCAGAATAAGGCACCAGGTTCAGGCAGTGGGAGATGGATAATGAACAAACAAAAGAGAATTAGAAGGAACAGTCAGATAGGTAGGAACAAAAGACCTGGATGGAGAGAGCAGTGTCACAGAAGGCAATGGAGGGGGTAGGGAGGGGGACAGAGAGAGACAGAGAGACAGGGAAGGAAGGAGGGGGAGGAGAGAGAGAGAGAGAGAGAGAGAGGAAGAAAGAGAGGGAGAGGGAAAAGGAAAGAAAGAAAGTGAGAGGGAGGAAGAGGGAGGAAAGGAGGGAGGGAAAGAGAGGTTGAGTTACAATCCCCCCCTTTTTTTTTACTTCTGGGTATTCTCACCTTCTTTTGGAAATGAGGAAGGTAGTTGGAGAAGAAAGGTTGCAAAATGAAGACCCCCTATGTCAGCCCGACTGCAAAAATGTTGCATTGATATATACTTATTATGGAAATTAAAAAAAAATACCCCAAACCAAGCTGCATTCAATCAAATCTGAAGCCATGAGATAATCATCATTCATCATCTCTCACTATTCTGGTCTACCTCTTGGTTCAATACATGGTTGAGGGGAGCCTTTGCGTTTAGGGGGTACCAGGTTTGGCTCATGCCTGAAGCCTGCTCGAATATCACTGTGATTTTCGGCCATCCACAGATCAGCCTACACTGAAATCTGTCCAGAATTATCCATCCTAACAGCCTGCCTCAGTTTACCTATTCCTGACCCTTGAAATTGACCTTCCAAAGCAGCAGGTATTACAAGTCACAGCTTTGATGGAGTCTGAGGCTTCTGAGAAATTTAGAAACTTAGTCTTTTCCTGGCATGAGTCAGTCGTCCTATAATCCCATACATCCAAATGTCAATAGAAACAATAGATAGGCACCTAGTTCAGTCTGGACCTGTGAGCCAGGACACTGAACCTGTTTGACCAAATATGTGGTAAAACATTGTGAAATGTTAAGTCTGAATATTACCTGCTCCCCCCTCTTCCAAGTGGTACTAGGGATCTGTTGGTTGGTTTTGGATAATAAGTGTAAGACTCAAGGCAGTTCACGTTCCACACTGAGCACTGCCAGAGGAAAAAAAAAAACATGTTATAACCAGCTTTGATCTCCTGCCAGACCCCAGTTCAGAGTTCCCCCATCAGAAGTGAGGCTGTCAGGATGTTTTTAGCACTATCAAGGTAGAAAAGCTACCATCTCATTATGATTATGGGATTAGCCTATTCCCAGCAGCACCAAAACCAGCCAGGAATCTGCTTACTGATTAGGCTTGAGACTGGGGTTCTGCATTGATGTGTTTTTTATTTCTTAAAAAGAACCAGCAGAATGGTTTGTCCAGTCCTGCACTTCTCATAAAAGTGCTAGGGAGTTTTGTTGTGAGGAGCAAGGAGTTCTGTCTCTGCCATGCTCAAAGCACCTAAATATCATTCACATCTGGGGTACTCAATACTTGATCAAACTGGGTTAATTGGCAGTGACAGTGATATTCACCAAATTATACTCCTAGGGGTATACAACATGATCCAAGCATGGAAGGCTATTAATGGAAGGCTATTTTCCAGCCTGACCTGTGTGCTTTCGATTGACTTATGCTTTTGGTTTGGGCATCATCCTCAGAATTCAGTATTTCAAGACCTTATGGACCAGAGTGCAGTAGTATATTTCAATGATATTTCAACAACCATAATCTTGGAACTCCACCCACCATGCTAGATGGTCCGGGTTACCTTCTAGTGCTTGGCATCAGTGGCACCTAGATGCTACATTGTGATAATCTGAAGAGCATAAATTTCAAGGTCTTACACACACACACACGCACACACACACACACACACACACAGGGGCAGGTAGGTGGCACAGTGACTTGAGTGCTGGGTCTGGAATCAGGGAGACCTGAGTTCAAATTTGGCCTCAGACACTTACTAACTGTGTGTCCCTTGGCAAGTCACTTAACCCTGTTTGCTTCAGTTTTCCTCATCTGTAAAGTGAGCTGGAGGAAGAAATGGCAAGCCACTCCAGTATATTTGCCAAGAAAACCCCCTGAGTGGTCACAGTCAGACATGACTGAAAAGCACTAAATAACAACATATATATATATATACACACACACACACACACACACACACACACACACACACACATATATATATTAGGAGATAGATAATAATGGTTTATCCAATGCTTTAAATATACCATCTCATTTGAGCTTGACAACAACCCTGTAATACCTCAGGTATTATTATTATTATTAATTATCATCTTTGTGATTTGCATGGCACAGATTAGGAAATTGAGGTTGAGAGCAGTTAAGTCATCCTGTTGCTGCTCATGTTTCTAAACCCTAACCCTGGGGTATTCCCACTATCCACATTCTCTTTTCCTGGTCCTGAGATTTGGAACACTGCTGGGAGCCACACAACCATTACAGGGCAGTGAGGTGGCTTAGTGGATGGAGGGCTGGATTGGGAGCCAGGAAGACCCGAATTTGAATCTTGCCTCAAACATATAGCAGTTGTGTGACTCTAGCAAATCACTTAACTCCCTCAGCCTCAGTAAAACGACGACAATAGCCCCTGGTTCATATGGTTGTGGTAAGGATCAAATGAGATGCCACATGCAAACCTTCAAGGGCTATGTAAATGTTAAATGACTATGTGTCAACTGTGGTTGCTAAACCCTGGGGATACAATTACAAGCAATAAGATAGTCCCTGCCCGCAAGGAGTTTATATTCTAATGGAAGAGGACAACACATAAAGAGGTTCTGGAGAGAGGAAAGGAGTCAAACAGGTGGTTGATGTGGTGTGGAACTGACTGGAAGTGAAGGCCTGGGTCCAGGCAAACCCATCGTGGTGGAAGGATCCAGGGACGAGGTCCACATTAGGAGTGGGAAGGTTATAGTCCCATTACAGGTAGCATGTCTAGAGTGAGTCTCGATTTGCCAATGTTCAGTCAGTCACTAAGTGGCAGGGCAGAATTTGAACCTATAACCACAATAAATATGAAAAAACTTTGATATTTTCATTTTTCACAATATTGAAACAGTTAAGATATGCAGGTGAATATTTTCAATATTTTCTAGTTAGATGCACTTATTAGAAATTCAGCCTTTCTCTTCTTAAAATGCACCATTATCACAGGTAGATTAGATTTCTAATATAAGAATTTATCAGCCTGCCCAAAATGCTTATCACTTCACATCTACTGGAAGATAATGCTATTTTCCTGTAATTACTAATTGCTCCAGTTTGTATATTATTCATATTAAAGAAAAAGAGTTACATTGTCAGATTTTGCTGACAGATTCAAATACTTCTTCAGAGCAGGATGAACAAATTTTCATGATTCATAAATTCTTAAGAGTTGGAAGGAACTTTAAAAATGACCAAGTCTGATTCACTGTAAGGTCACAAAATGGGCCTTCAGAGTTCCAAACCTGAATGGATCAGGAATAGAAATGATTGGGTTCTTCCCCTGTCTAGTACTTAAATCTATTTGTGAGCCAACTTTCTTGGTCACCCAGAGTACTCAACTCAACTTGGGGGTAAATGGGTTAAAGGTATGGGAAATTCTACTTCTCTGATCCACAAACTCTCTCTCTACCCCCCATCCTTCTCATCCCACTTGTTCACTGGTATCATCATTTGACTGAGGATGAGGGAGTTAAGTGGTTTGCTAGAGCCAAGAAGGTAGTATGTGTTTGAGGAGATATTCAAACTCAGGTCTTCCTGACTCCCAAGGCACTGTTGGCCTGTTTTAGTGGTCTTTATAGTTTTAGAGCTGTTTCTATGAAAGACCTATTGTATTAAACTAATTTTTGTAGACTCTTAGAAGGGATCTTGAGCCATTATTTCATTAACTGCTTACTGTCAGGCAGGTGAATGTCTGCTTTCTTGGTGAAGACCTATAAACACAGTTTAGTCTATTCTAAGATTTCATTACCTACCATAATGGGTCAAGAAGATTTCTTATGCCAAAACTAATTTTTTTCTTATTTTAATTCAACATTTTTCTTCTAATCAGATTTCTATAAACATTTTTATTGTTGCTGTTTTTCAGTCACGTCTGACTCTTCATGACTCCATTTAGGATTTTCTTGGTAAAGGTACTGAAGTGGTTTGTCACTTCCTTCTCCAGCTCATTTTACAGATGAGGAAACTGAGACAAACAGGGTAAAATGACTTGCCCAGGGTCACACAGCCAGCACATATCTGAGGTTGGATCTGAACTCAGGTCTTCCTGACTCCAGGCCTGGCACTCTATCCATTGTGCCACCTAGCTGCCCTTTTATAGTCATGGAGAATAATTAATTGGTACATAAAAATGTGCCTTATAAAAGTGCATCATTTTGAAGATGCAATCAAACCACTCCTCAGAGTTCTCTTTGTTTCTTATAAACAATTCTCAATCCCTTTAATTTTTGCTGATAAGAAAAGTTTCCCCCTTTTTACTCATCTTTGTCTCCCTACTCTAATTTTCCATATCATTTTCGGTGTGGTCACCAACCTAGAAATAATAGTTTAAAAACATATTTATTAATGCAGAGTGTGGGGGGAAGAATGATTTCCTACATGGAAGCTGTACTGAAAGAGAACATAGTACTACATAGCCTCTTTTTATTCCTACATATGTGACACTTCAGATACTCCCCTTCTTCTGACTCATTTTCCATTGTTTCATGATTTTCCAGTAGATAAAATAATTTTATTAAAGTTCATCTTGTCATAAAACCTAATTTCTACTTTTTTTTCTCCCTGGGCCACAATGTGTTTTTTATAGGCATTTTAAAGTTATGTCACTAGTCATTTGGGGGGATAGGTGACATCCTCGTCAGTTCAAGGAATTGGAGATTTTAATTTAGAAAGGAAAAGACTAGCAGTAGCTCCCTTCTCATAGAGCGTTACAGTTAGGAAGTGAAATCACAGTAATAACATAATGTGGTATTTTTTTGTAAGTGAGAGGTGAGCTAACTGTTTGAAGTCATGGGGCTTGTCAGGGGCTGAGCTGAGCTCAGAACTCCTTTTTCTGATGCTCTTTCCATCATCCTGACATGTTATTTGGAGGATCATCATGTGGGAGAGTTGTTCAATGGGGCTGCCAAAGGCAAAACTCAAGAGTGTGTGGAAATAATAGGAAGACAAATTTGGACTCAATATCCAATCTACGGGAATTGCTCTTTTATTAACATGGAAAGACTCCAATGGCCTCTTCTCAGGATTGTGTCCACCTCAATCTCTGGGCATCATTTGACACTGTGGGCCCTTTCCATCCATAGGATCCTCTCTGGGCACTCAGTGTCTATGATACTGCTCTGTCATGGTGGTTCTTCTACCTCTCCCACGATACTTTTTTAGCCTTTCTTTTTCTTGAGGAAATGTAAGAGGACCCCAAGGCTTTGTCTTGGGCCCTTCCTTCTCTTAAGAGTCTTATTTACTTTTATGATTTCAATTATTAGCTCTATATAAATGACTCCCAAATATCTATCTCTAAATTCCCTAAGATCTAATTCTGAATTTTCAACTGCCTGCTGAATCAATCAACAAGCAAAAAATCAAGTGCTTCCTATGTATCTGGCACTGTACAAAGAAAAAAATTGAAATAATTCTCAAGGAGCTTACACATATTGGAGGAAATAGCATGTACACACACACACAGACATATATATACAAATAAATACAAAGTAGAGAGGGAGTAGTTGGGGGGAACAGGGCAGGTTTCTTTTAAAAGGTGGTACTTGAATTGCATCTTGAGGAAAGGGGAGCATTCAATGAGGCAGAGGTGAGGAGAGAGAACACTTCAGGAATGGGAGATATTAAGTGCAAAAGCATGGAGGTGGGAGATGGGGAACCACATGTGAAGAGATGGCCAATTCCACTGGACCCTAGCTGAGAGCAAGAGCAGTAGTGTATGATGAGGAGACAAATTATTGAGAGCTATAAAAGTCAGCCAGAGAAATTTCTATTTTGCCTCAAGGCAGGCGATCAGGATTCCCAAGGGCCTGTTGAAGAGAGTATGACACGGACAGAGTTGTGATTAAGGAAAATAAGATCAGCAGTTATGTGTAGGCTGAGTCCAATGGAAGGTGGGGAAGGCGGGGCATCACCCACCTTGCCCTGAACTGGGTGGGCTTAGGCCCAGGCAAAAGTCTTACTCTATAAGAGGCAGGAAGGGGTAGATATAAGAGTACTGTACTTGGAACCATCTAGTCTAAATTCAAATCCCACCTTTGTTACCTGTGCGACTCTGCAAATCACATTCTCTCTCATCATTTAACCCACAACGAGTGGGCTAAACAAGGATTGAGTCCACTAGATGACCTGTAAGGTCCCTTCCAGATCCACCTCCCAATATAGGCGCTCTGGTCACTGAGAGCCTGCCTACCTGTTTCATTTTGCCTTAATGCTGCACTCCAGGCTGCTTTGATAAGCCCTTTTCCTCCAGGTTTAAATAGGAATGGAAAGGCCAGGGAGAAGGAGGGCGGTCTGTCACAATGCCCAGTGCCCCGCCCAAAGCTTGGCCTCACTGAACCACATTTGCAGTTGCTTCTCCCAACCTCCTCCCTCCCCATCAGTTCTAGTCCCTTAGTGGATTGATCTCAACTCTGAGAAGAAATGCAGACAAGTAAGCTAATTAACACTAAAGTATGATAATGGCTAGTATATTTGATATGTTAACCCTCAAAGAGATGTGGTTTACTCAAAGGCATGTCCTTCTCTAATTTAGTGGTGATCATGGGATGTGCAGTGTCTGGCTGGCTTCAGGGGGTGGGTTGGGGTATCTGAAGCCCCCTCCCAGAGCCCCTGGCTTGGTTCCCATTTGTCTACACTCTGCACTGGTCTGGGCAGGGTTGTGCCGGCAATATCCAATCCAGTCTCAGTCTCAGTCTCACAGTTCAGGTCCTCCTCCCACTGGCTCCCTCCCTCTTTATCCTGTTCCTATGGTGTCTCATTTAAGGGTCACTTACAAGACATACTGTAGAAAGATTTAAATGTGGTAAAAATAAATCAAAGCAAGCTGATATTAGAAAGCCCAGTATGTACTTTCCCAGACTGCACTTGCTTCCTTTCTGTTTCCCACAACAACCAAGGCAGAAGATAGGACGAGATCATTTCCCCATCATTCCTAGGCAGATTTTCACCCAAGGTTCCTCCCTCTCCCAAATCTGCAGTGAAGAGCAGCTTCCAGTGTAGGAACTTGGAGCATCCTGTTGGTCATGGTGTGATTTTGCTTCCAGGTGAGCATGGAGCTGTACCCCTCCAGCCCTCTTTCTCTGGTCTCCAGGCATATGCACTTAGTTTGGTTTCTGTACCTTTAATGCTGGGCGAGTCTGAAGGGCTTCCCTCCATGATTCCAAGCTGCCTGGGTATCACATATTCCCCAAGGCAGCCAGAGAAGGGAAAGGCCTAGGCAAACCTTAACCCAATCTCATTGCTTTGCTTTAGAACTCAGTCCTTCTTTTAAACCCCCTGCCCTGGCAGTGGCCTCTACACCCTCTTGCTTCCTCCTACCCCCAGATTTGTGGGATGGGCAAGGAGGGTCATCAAAAAGACAGGCCACATGTCTGAGTCCTTTAACAGTGTACAGAGCCCTTCAGATACAATTTCCTAGTTGATCGTTTCCACAGCTCTGTGAGGTGGACATGCTAGGTACTATTACCCTCCTTTTACAGATTGGGGGGGGTGGAGAATCAAGAGAGCTACCCAAAGCCACAAACTGTAGTTGCAAACCCAAGTCTCCCAACTCCAAGGTCAGCTTCCTTTCCTTTGTCAGCTGGTCTAAGGTAGAAATTTCAGGCTGTGTGACAAGTCCATTTGAAGTCCTACTCTGTGCCTCCTGGTCTGCATTTCTGAAGACTTTCAGTGGAATGAAGGCTCAGCAGGTCATAGCAAGCTGGGGTTTTGAACATGGGCCCAGCAACAGAACCTGTCTATGCAAGGACTCTCCTAGCTAAGCCGAGAAAGGCTCATTACCAAATTGGCCTCAAGGTGATGACTTTTTGTGATCCACAACAATTCTCGAAAAGTGTCACTTAAATTGTAGAGGGGCTGTAATCCACTCCAATGGATTGAGAACCCGCATTAACAAAAGAATGGGTCCTTAAGGTATTGAAATGAGTGTGACAGGTCAGTGGGAGAAAGATTTTGGCCAAGGGCAGGCAGAGTGTCTTCAATAAGCCTCCTAAACATTAGAAGTCCAAAGGTCAGTAGAGAGGACAAGATGGTCAGAATGTTGTAGAGCGGCGACACAGAACCATAAGCACATGGATCATTTTGGGATGAGACCACATCTACACTAACAAGATGGGCAAAGGGAGGATAGAGGTGAAAAGGGGGCAGTGGAGTCGGTGACAGAGTAGCTGAAATGCAATTCAATGGAACATTTATCAAGCACCCGCTATACTAAGGCTAGTAGTCTGGGTGCTGGGGATACAGAAACATGCACACAGATTCAATATACAGGGAAACTTGAAGAGGGAAAAGGCACTAAGAACTGGGAAAACTGGGAGAAATGAGTGGAGGTAGCACATTGAAGGAAAATAAGGATTCCGAGGAATGAGTGAACGAGTAAAGCATTTATTAAGCACTACGTGCAAAGTGCTGGGGATACAAATAGGAAAGTAAGACAGCCGCCCCTCTCAAGTTCATGTTCTAAGAAGGGAGACAATGCATACGAAAGGTTTCAGCTGCAAGTCAGATGGGCCTTAGGGCACAGTGGCCAAGCAGCTGTTAATGCTCCTTCTTTAATGCCATTTCTACTGATAAAATTATACCAAGCTTACGACGTTGAACTGTTGAAGAGAGCCCAAGATTTTGGTGGCAAGAACTTGCTTTTCCAAGTCTTCAGCAGCTGTGGCTGCAGGAGCAGTTGCCAGGTTTCATCTTCCCTGGGGCGGCTTCCCAGGATGATGGCTGAGAGCACCGGGCTGGAAGCATTGTTATTTCCAAGGCTTTTGGGTTCAGGGTCCTAGGACTCTCTCCACTAGAGTCAAAGGATAGACAGTAGTCAAGGTGGTGGTTTGGCTTGCCTGGCACCTGCCTCCTCCTGGCTCTCCCTCAGGGTGCCTTGAGCCTTCAGATAAGGAAGCTTGCCTGCCCCATGTGTGACAGGTGTTTGGTCGGCAGTTAATGGGGGTGGCTGGCTGGCCCCTTGTCCACCCGAGTTGCCTTCTGGGATGTTGGCTCTGAGAGTTGGGCTGTGGAATTAGGACTGGTAGGGGAGGTGCTGCCATGTTTAGGGCTCCTATGACTGTAGGGTGGCAGGTGATCAGCAGTTGTTGCTGGTGGTAATGAGGAAAATAGGCCCCATTCAGGATGGGACATTCCAAACTTGTATGAATGCATGGTGTTAGGAGAATGTCAGGTTTAGGGAACAGCTAGTAAGTAATTTCTCTTGGCTAGAATATAAAGTATGTGAAGGGGAGTAACATGAAATAGGACTGGAGTATAGAGAGGACTTTAAATGCCAAGACCAGAAGCTTCTATTTTCTTCTCAGAACAATAAGGAACTACTGAAATTTTTGGAGCAGGGAGAGTGAAATCAGTCCTGTCCTTCAGGAAGATTACTTTGTTGCCTGTGTGTGGGGTAAGTTTAGAGAAAGGAGAGACTGGAAGAATGGAGAACAAGTAGGAGGTTAATCCAGCTGAGAAGCAGTGAGGGCTGTCATTAGGGTTGTAGCTATGTGAGTGGAGAGGACACATCAGACATAGGTGTCATGAAGGCAGAGATGATACGATTTGACAATAGATTGGATATGTAGAGTGAGTGTATGTGAAGGGTTGAGGATAATAATAGAATTTATAAAGCACTTTAAGGTTTACGCTTCACAAAATCTCCTCTTATCCACACAACAATATTGGGAGGGAGGTGCTATTATTATATCCAATGAACAGATAAAGGAGTTGAGGCAGATGGGTTGAGTTGCTCAGGGTCACACAGTTAATTAAATATCTAAGGAAAGACTTGAACTCAGGTCTTCTTAACTCCAAGTCTTATGCTCCCTATTTACTGTACTACCCAAGGTCCTAAAGGGAAGATGAGTCCCTGTTATATACATGCTGCATTTGAGATGCCTATGGAACATCCAGGTGGAGATATCCAGGAGGCATTTGGTGATACAGGAGAGGTTATAGCATTGGGCATATGAGGGAATTATCTATATGATGACTGATGAAACCATCAAAGAAGAGGATAGAAAGAAAAGAAGAGGTCCCAGGACTGAGCCTTGGGGGATCCCCATGTTGAAGGTTCAGAGGATGGATACTGACCCATCAAAGGCTATGGAGAAGAAATAATAAGTCAGGGAGGAGGAAAACCAGGATAATTTGGTGTCATGAGAGTGAGTCTATCCATTGTGCCACCTATCTAGAGAAAGTGCTTACTGATGAGTTTAAGATGTCATACTATTTATTATCACAGAAAGGAGGAAAGAATACTCTTTTTGAATGCCAGACTGGAGAGCTTAGATTTCAAAAGCAAGGTAGAGGCAATAGGGAGCCACTGACTAGTCTTCATCTGATAAATAAAAATCATGTCCGAAAAGGAGGAATTTGATTGTTCTGTGAATAATGAATGGGGATGGGGGTGCCTCAAGGCAGAGAGACAGAGGAGCTGCATTAATAACCTAAAGGCAAGATGAGAATGGCTTAGATAAAGTTAGTGAGTCTGGAAATGGAGGAGGATTAGTATAAAAGAGGTTTTGCAGACCATTATTCTCATTCATAAGCCTATTCAATCGCCTGTCTAGTCTATTCTCTTTCCTAAGTTTTTCTGTGTTTTCTTGGTGCTTCTCTTGCTGGCTACTTTCTATCTCTTTCTTTTTCAGTGATTTATAACTCTTGAGACTTATAATGGCACCACTAATACATTTAGTGTGATGATTTCAAGTAAATGGGAAATTGATTTTGGTACAAAATGATAAAGTACCTATTAATTATGCATATGTAGTTCATAAAAAAGGAGACACAGACAGTTTCCATTGAATATATGCTTACAAATCGCCCCATTCCCCCCACCCCCACCACCTTTTGAGGCCTTTTTGCTAGTCACTTCCTCTATGATACCACGCCCTGCCCCCCTCCCCCACCTCCCTACTTTCCTTTCCCAATCAATATAGCTGACAAAAAGGACCTACTTACACAAGGGAAGCAGGCCAGCTATGAGGAAAGAGACTCCCAAAGCAGGTTCTTAACTCCATCAAGCTTGAACCACTCTATTCCCATTTCCGTGCTCCAGTTTCCCCAGGCTGTCTCTCTAACACCAATCCATTAATTAGCTTCCACCTTTGCACCCTCACTTTACCTTTACCCCCCACTGACTTCTCTTCCTTGTCTTAGTTTAACAACTCACTCAAAGCAACCTTTATAGGATATGACCACATGTGTGTTAAGTATCAGATGGGCAAAGTCATGATGAGGTTGGACAAGGGCAGTGGAGTCAATTACACCTTGAATGCAATTTAACATTTATCGAGCACCTGCCACATGTGAGACACTATTTTGGGTGCTGGGGATACAAAAACAAAAAAATGATGGGGTACCACACATATGGAGGCAGCTAGGTGGCACAGGAGATGGAGTGCTGGGCCTGGAGTCAGGAAGACCTGAGTTCAAATCCAGCCTCAGAACCTGCTGACTGTGTGACCCAGGCAAGTCACTTAACCCTGTTTGCCTCAGTTTCCTCATCTGTAAAATGAGCTGGAGAAGGAAATGGCAAGCCACTCCATTATCTTTGCCAAGAAAACGCCAAATAGGGTCACAAAGGGTTGGACACGACCGAAACCACTGAATGATGACAGCAACAACAGCAACATAATATACACACAGATATGTAGATACAGGATAAGTCGAGGAGGGAAAGAACATTGTAGTTTTTAAAGAAATAGATAGAAATAATAGAAAAACACATTTTTAAAAAGTTCATTCTATTTCAATAGATAATAGACTTGACTTTGGATCTCTGTATTTCTATCTCATATCTCCAACTCCGACTTTTATAAGTAAAGGCTTAAGTCTTTTTCCAAATTCTTTAGTCCTGTTCTATTCATTCCAGAACGAATTTTTTATAACAGCACGCCAAGTTCTGATTTATTATTAATTTAAAGGTGTTTACCAGGAAAGGTTAAGTGAATAATTAACCAAAGTGATTATGGCAACATCTCACTAATTTACGGGTCAAAATTCCAATAACATCAACCAGCCAGAACACAGACCTGGACCTGGAACCACGTGAAAAAAGCCTCTGAGCAATCAAAATATCTATCACAAAAGACCCTGTATTAAAGCTAGGTAGGCCCTTAGGCTCTAACTCAGACCTCTAATCATCACTAAAGAGTAATTCTTAGTTTTAGCCCTTCTCAAACTCACAGCACTGTTCTGTTACTAGGAATTGTAGCAGCAAATCTGGTGATCACACAGTTGGTTCTCTGTGGCACCCTGGTCTACTTCAGACAGATGGTGTTGGGTTGATACAATGATGTGTGCATGTGTAAAGGTGTGGGACTCAGGAGAGGGGCCTGATGGTGAAAATAACACCATGGGGGCATGTGCCCATGCGGGGTGGGGAATGGTAGGTCAGTGTGAGCTAAATCTTGAAGGAAGCTTGCTAAAATCTTAGAATGGCCCGTGTAATTAATGGACTGAGGTCTTTAGTCCAAAAGACAAAATGGACTCCCAAACCTAGGCACAAAGTCAACAAGTGTCATCTTCACTGAATGATGCTCACATGAATTCATATATTACAGATGGATGGAGTTGCAATCTTCTTGGATCTCTGTCACCTTGGACCAATTTCCTTCTAGGAGCACTAGCTTCCTTATTGATAGAATGAGAGGATTAGAGTGAATGCCTTTTAAAATCTCTTTGAGTTTTATAAGTCTATGATTCAAAATAACCTATCCCACAATGAGATATGGAGAGGGGTGGGGGGAAAGTGGAGAGAATAAACATTTATATAATACCTGCTATGTAGCAGCTAGATGGCAGAGTGGATAGAAGTACTCTAGAGGGCCTAGAGTCAGGAAGACATGAGTTCAAATCTAGCCTCAGACATTTACTAGCTGTGTGACCCTAGGCAAGTCACTTAACCCTGTTTGCCTCAGTTTCTTCATCTGTAAAATCACCTGGAGAAGGAAATAGCAACTCACTCCAGTATCTTTGCTAAGAAAATCCCAAATGGAGTCATGAAGAGTCGAACATGGCTGAAACAACTGAATAACCACAACCATGTGGCAGATATTATGCTAAGTACATTTTTTAAAAAAACAATTATCTCATTTGATCCTCAAAATAACCCTGCCAGGAAGGTACTGCTATTATCCCCATCTTACAATTGAGGAAACTGAGTTAAACAGAAGCTAAGAGACTTTCCCAAAGGTGCACAGCTATTAAGTGTCTGAGGCCAAATTTGAACTCAGGTTTTCCTGACTATAGGCCAGGCACTCTATCCACTATGTCCCCTAGCTGCAGAAAGTACTTACTGATAAATTTAAGGTGTCATGCTATATGCTACAGTACCCTAGGATTTCAGACTGGAAAGGGATCCTGGTGGTATCTAGTCAAACCCAGACCTGGGAAAGGTTTTCCTCTCCTCCTCAACGCACCTGAAGAGTGGTCATCCAGTCTCTGATTAGAGAATGCATGTGAAAGTGACACCGCCACCTCCCCCACCTCTCCCCCGCCCCAACCTGATTTCCCAAGGCATACCATTTTACTTTTGACTAATTCTGATTGTTAAGGAGTTTTTCTTTACATCAAAGCTAAAATTTTCTCTTCGCAACTTCCACTCATGGCTCCTGGTTCTGTCCTCTGTAGCCAAACAGAACAAGTATGCTTTTTCTTTCACAATGATAGCCCCGAAGACAGCAATCGAGTACCTCCCAAGTTACCTAACACTCTTCGTCAGCCCAAGCCGCGCCCTCCCTCCCCCCACTCAGTTCCTTTAATTCTGCCTCATATGTCACGGACTTGATACCCTTCCCTACTCTGGGTGCTCCCCTGTGAACATCCTCCAGATCATCAGTGTCCTTTCTGAACTGTGGCATCTGGATTGGAACTCGCTGCTCCAGATGTGGTCTCACAGATAGAATACAGTGGGCTGGGTCCCTATCTTCCTCTCTTCATGCTGCGCAATAGTATCGCATTAGCTTGCTTGCTGGCCATGGCGCACTATTGCTTCACAGAATGTTGCTTGGAATCTCTTAACCCTCCCCTCCCCACCCCCATCCCTTTCAAACTGCAGTTCGACCATCACGGCTCTTATCTTGTACTGTTTTGTTTTTTTAACTCAAATAAGACCTTACATTTTTCTGGATTAAATTTTAGCTTAAATTTAACTCATTGTTCTAGCTCATCAAGATCTTCTGGAATCCTGATGTCATCAAATGTATTCACTATTCCTCTTAGCTTCACATCATTTGCAGATCTGATAAACATGCCATTTTTTTTAATCCAAGTCCAGGGGTATGGCCACATGGCCAAGATCAGGGTTCAATTCTTTGTTTTGATGACTGTCTAGGCTCAAGAAAGTGATAGAGAAAATGTTAACAATACAAATCCTGTACATGTTTTTCACCCAGAGTTGTTATATATGTTAATATGTTTTTGATAAAAATGTTAAATAGCATAGAGCCAGGTACTGATCCCTGGAGGATTCTACCTAACTGTTATCAAACCATTAATCTCCATCTTTTCCACAAGAATATCATGAGAGGTTTTGTCAACTGCCTTGGGAGGAAATAAACAAGCATTTATTAAGCACCTACTATGTGCCAGGTGCTGTATTAAGTGCTTTGCAAATATTATCTCATTTGATCCTTAACAATAACCCCGGGAGGTAGGTGCTATTATTATCCCCATTATATTGTTGAAGAGTTAGATAATGGTTAAGTGACTTGCCCAGATTCACATAGCTAGTAAAGTAAGTTCAGATTTGAACTCAGGTCTTCTTGACTATATAGGCTCAATGCTCTATCCACTGAGGCACCTAGCTGCTTTTTTTGCCTTGCTAAAATCTAGACAATCTATATTAACAGTATCCACCTGATCTGTTAGATGAATAACCTTGATGAAAGTAAGCAAGAAAGGAAGGAAGGAAGAAAGGAAGGACGCAAGGAAGGAGGGAAAGAAGGAGGGAAGGAAGAAGGGAAGGAAGGAAGGAAGGAAGGAAGGAAGGAAGGACGCAAGGAAGGAAGGAATGAAGGAAGGCAGGCTAGTGTATTGACCTGTCACTGATAAAACCAGGCTGGATCTTTGTGACTATCGCTTCCTCCTCTAAATGTGCACTAGTTACTCCTTTAATAATATATTGCACAGTCTTTTCAGGAATTGAAATCAAGCTCACTGTCTTATAGTTTGAAGACTCCACCACCTTCCTATTTTTGAACATCCAGACATTTGCCCTTGTCCTGTTCTGCTATATTTCTCTCATTCTCCATCATCTTTCACAGTGGCTCAGTATCACATCTATTAGGTCTTTCAGTCTGAGGATATATAGTTCATCTGGGTTGGTGCCTTGAACTCATGAAGAGCGCTTAGGTGTTCTCTTACTGTCTCCTTACTTATTTGAGGTATCAATTCCCTCTCAGCCATTTTTGTTCTATCCTTTCCAGTGCAAAGGTCATTCTCCTTGGCAAAGAAAACAGAAGCAAAATAACTCTTGAGCTGTCTTGTTTTCTCTCCATCATCAGTTATCTTTGTCCCATCCATACACTGACCATCAGTCTCATGCCTTCTTTATTCTTCCTCTTCTCCTCTTATCACTTTTAGAATGACAGAACACAACCAAACAGCAAACACCACCATCTTTTGTTTCCTTTAGCTTTTCTTGTCTTCAGCTCATTCTGAGGCAGAGCCCTCCTGACTGTCTTCTTGCAGGACTGTTTCAAGAGTGGGGTTGTATGTGTGTGTGTGTGTGTGTGTGTGTGTGTGTGTGTACACACATACATATATAATGTACATTATATATACATATACATACATACATGTGTATATACACACATATACATCCTCCATTAGCCAACCTTACTTCCACACTTTGTACATTTGTTTTTACAATCTATGTTCCCTGAGCATCTACGTTAGTCTCTTTAGGTAATTCTCTTTTTTTCTTTCCTGATTGTTTCTCTTTATGTCTTTAGAGTTTCATTCTTGAGAACTTCCCATCCACTGTAGCTGAATTCACTTTTAGAATTTTAGACAATGGAATCCTTTCCCCTTTCTTTGAAATCTTTTCTTTCAGAACCTAGGGTATATGTCCCACTATTCCCAGGCTTCTTTGTTTTTATTAAACATTCTATGACAAAGTGGTCACTTCTTCCCATGATTCCTAGAGAGCAGGCTGCCTAAAATGTAATCAATGAGAATTAATCTATAAACTTGGAAATTGTAACATGTTATGAAAGTAAGTTAAAGGTTAGAGAAAAAGTACAAATAGGAGATGGTAGTTCAAGTTGTCTAGAGAAAAAGGAGGGTTGGGGAATGATAACCTGTCAACGTTTCTCAAGCACAGTCTAGGGGGAGTAACATACTACATCTGGAAAACATGAATATTCAGCCATGGTAGGGCAGGGCTGAAATCTCTCTTAAAATTATCTACTGTCCCTGGCTCTGATTCCATACTCATTAAGCAACCTGATCTCTAATTTGGTTTACAAGGTATCCTGATACCAAGAAGAGGGTGCCCTAAATATAAACATAGGAATCTGGTCAAAGGGAACTAGTGTGCACCAGCCTTGGAGAAGGAAACCCTGGCTTTGAATTACTGTTCTGCCACTTAACTAGATTGAAGTGACTTTGAACAAATCACTCTGACCTCAGTTTCCTCGCCTGTAAGATGGAGATAATACTGGCATTATACATCACAGGGTTGTTATGAAGAAAGTGTTTTGCAAGCCTTAAAGTGATTAGTGATTAGAGTGATTAATATTAGTCAATATTAGGATCAATCAATCAAACATGTACTGGTAACCTACTTTTATGACAGTGTGGCATAATGATCGAGAACTAGGTCCTGGAATCAGGAAGACATAAGGCTCAAGCTCTGCCTCTGACCCACATCATGGATAAGTCACTTAATTTTCTGTGTAAATTACAAACAGGCTGCTTGTCTGCATGAAGGTCCCAGGTCTTGACCAAACAAACAAATACAAAAACCCTAATAAATTTGAATTCATGTGTCTGGACCTGAGAGGAACACAAGGAAGTATAAAATATACTCATCCTGTGACTTAGAGGACTTAACAATCTAATTAGAGATTGAGAGCATATATAAAAAGGGAGCAGGAGGAAGCAGAAGAGTTCGGGGGATGGCTCTTGGAGGGTTGCTGTTGTGTTAAGACAGATTACAGAGGAAATTACCTAGATTGTTATTGATTGTAGCTTATCTCCTCCCCTTCTCAAGTATAAAAATGGTCCTATGATGGGGAAGAGGCAAATGATAGCAGCAACAACAAAAAGGCTGGAATAGAAACTTCTAAGGAAGTTCCAAAGTCATTGACGGTACACATCCCTATGTCCCTTCAACATCTGCATTCCCACGATAACTCCTGCATATCATAACAATGACCCCAACCCATGAAGAAAACATTGCAGTATGTTGCATACTATCTTTTTCTAAAGAGCAGATCTGACCATACCACCCTCTGCTTTATTAAACTCCAGTGCTTCCCTAATACCCCTAGGATAAAGCAAAATGCTCTGTTTAGCATTCACACCTCTTCATAACCTGACCTCCTCCTACCTTTCCAGTCTTCTTACACCTCACTCACCCCCACATACTCTTTGGCCCAGTGACACTGGCATCCAAGACCCTCCATCTCCCAGCTCTGGGCATTTTCTCTGGCTGTTCCCCTTGCCTGGAAGGCTCTACCTCCTCATCTCTGCCTCCTGGCTTTTTTCAAATCTCAAATAACATCCCATCTTCTATGAGAAGCCTTTCCTGATCCCCCTTAATTCTAGTACCTTCCCTCCATTGATCATCTCCAATTTATCTTAAATATAGCTTCTTTGTACATAGTTGTTTGTATATTATCTCCCTCACTATGGACTATGAATTGCTTGAGAGCAGAGACTGCCTCTTTCTTTGAGTGCTCGTGCACATAGCAGGCACTTAATAAATGCTTATTAACTGACTGACCAACTCTTCAAGGTTTGAAAGTTTATAGTACATTTTAGAGTGATTTTTCATTAAATAAAAGCTCCAGCACCCAATAGATCAATCCTCAGCTATCTGGAAAATCTAGTCATCCGAAATGATGTTTCCTAACAGTTCCAAATAGTTGAGATCTTACTGTATCTCTCTACTAAAGACACAGTTTGGCTTCTATTTATAAAACAAATAACCACAAAATCTCAAAGCTGAGAGGAGCTTCCCACGACAAAAAGAATACCCACTGAATATACCCAACAAGTCAACATTCAGCCTTTGCTTAAACTACTCTTCTGCTGAGTCAGTTCATTCCATTCCTGAACAACTGAAATTAAAAAGTTTCTCCAGACCCTAAACCCTAAATGTTTACATTTGAAGCTTATTCCTTCATTTCTCATTCCTATTTGAAGCTTATTCCTTCATTCTTCATTCTTTATTCTATCCAGTTCAGCCAAACAGAACAAATCACACATCTGTTTCCCAAATGGCAGCCCTTCAAATACTTGAAGACAGCCCTCATGTCCCCCTTGCATCTTCTCTTCTCCAGGCTAAACATCCCCCATTCTTCCAACATATCTCACGTGCCATGGGATTAAAAAAAAGCCTTTTCACTATTCAGGTTGCCTTTTCCCAGCTGATCATTGTCCTTCCAAAATTGTGGCATAAAGAATTGAACACAATATTCAGGTGTGGTCTGAACCAGTGTATTGTTGCCTCCTTAGTCCCCAAAGCCCTAAGCAACCAGTTCTTCCATTTTACCAAGAATAAGATCCAGAATATAATTCCCCATTTTTTGGTTCCTCCAACCACTGAAGAATTAAATTATCATTAAGGCAAATCAAGAAGCTATTAGCTACTCTGTTTTTTGGCAGCAGGAGCTTCAGCAGATGGGTGGGTAATTGAAGTGTCTTCCAAATCTCTCTGATAAAATCAATTGTCCTAATGACATCTTGGCAAGTGCTTTAGAAGACTTTCCTAGCTTATGCCTGGGCATGTGAAGGTACGGAATGGCTAAGGGCCTTTACCTGAGTAGAAGGAAACCCAGTAACGGGGATACAAATTAATGTCATTTAAATATTGTTTCTGTCATTCTGTTTAGCCCTGCTCTTGTTGGTTGTGATACAAGGACATCGTCAAAGTTCTCTTTTTTCTTTATGAATTTTCCTTCTGCACATAATCCACAAGAAGAGCATTTCTTTCTAAGAATCCTCTCTTTCAACTTACAAAATAGAGTAACACCAACTGACATTTACATAGGATTTTAAGATTTGCAGAATGTTGTACAAACACAATCTCATTTGAGCCTCGCAACACCCTATGAAGTTCTACCCACAAAAAGGCCACCTCCATGATCTTAAACTCAGAAATTCCCCTCATCATGATCCTTTACCCATCCATTTCTCCCTCTGTATTGCTACTCCTTGAACCCTCTGCAGTTCTTGATATTGTTTACCAATACTGCTCTCTTCTCCATACCTCCCTCTCCCTGTGTACTCTCTCCTTCCTTGCCTGCCATGGCCCTGCTCTCTCCTGATTCTCTTCCTACCTATCTGAGTACTTGCTTCTTGCTATTATGCTTTTGATCATCATCCATTGCCTGCCCCAGTAGTGTCTCCCAGGGCTCTTTCTTGGCCAGCTTTCTTTCCACACTTTATCCCTTAGTGATCTCATCAGCTTCCAGCAGGTTCAAGTATCAGCTGTATGCAGATAGATGTATAGATACAATTCATTTGAACTCCAGTCGCACATCATTAACTCCTTCCTGGACATTCCCTCCTGGATATACCATTGGCATCTCAAACTTGACCTGTCCAAAACAGAACTCATTTTCTTTCCCTTGAAACTAGCCCCTCCTACAAAGTTCCTATTCCTTACTTCTCCCAGTTCCTGAGAATCATTTTAGACTCTTCTCTTAGTGCCTTCCTATACCATTCAATCAAATCTTATAGACTCCATACCCACAACATAGTTCACACCCATTCATTTTATCTATTCCTGTAGACATCACTTTAGTTCAGTCCTTTATTACTTCTTGATGATACTAATGTAATAGCTTCTTATCTAGCCTACCTGCTTCCAATTTCTCCCTTCTCCAAACCACTTTTTACACAATTATTTAAGTAATACAGATGTCAATTGGGAAGAACTATGGACAGATGGGAATTGGGAAGAACCTCTGAGGTATGGTGGACATTGGGGTCAAGAGCAATGAGAATGAGAATGCTTTTAGATTTTGAAGCACTAGATTTGATCAGGTGGCAGAAATGGCATGGATATTACAGCAAATACAAATTTATTCACACAATATTCTACTTCAGTCTGATGTACTTCCCTTAACAAAGCATACCATGTAGTCCAGGAAATCAGCTCTTTTGCCCTGAGCTCCTGGCTTTACATACATCTAAATATATCATTTAATTTCACATAAGCAGCTGTTTCCTCCCCAATTCCTATCTTTGAACCTTGTTTATGAAGAAAACCTAATCCAAGACAATGGAGCATCTTATCTTATGGGAGTAAATGCTTAAGGAAACTTATCACAAAGCTATGGTCAAGGGCCTTGCCCACCTACCTGACATTCAGGATCCAGCAGTAAAATAAGAATGGAGAAATATGGGAACAGACAAACAAAGATGGTGGAATAGGAGGAAAGAACACAGTCCAGCTCTCTCCCACAATTACTTCAGCAAAGATCAAGTGCACCAGCCCGAACAGTGTTTGGGAAACTCAAAGCCAAACCACAGTGACTTATTTTTCCAGTCCAAGTCTGTACAGGGAGACAGTCAGAGGGAAAGGGGAGAAAAGCTGGAATGACAAGAAGAAAGGCATCTTTCTCTCTTCATGATGAGTTGGAAATCCCCAAATCTTCATTGTGGTTCAGAGATTCCATTAGGTCATATTCAAAATTCTCCTAAAATCCACCCCGTCATCAACCCATGAGGCTGTGGCTGGGGAGCATGACAACAAAATAAGGAAATGCCAGCTCTGGTGATTAATAATGGGGACTCTGTGCATCCTGAGACTGCCATGGTAGCTGTGAAGACTTGGTGGGAGCTATGAAAAATAGATCATTTGGGCTCTGACAATGTCACTGATTGAGTTAGCACCCTGGAGGGTGTGAATGGTCCTATGAATCTAGGAAATAGAAGGGAGTGGGATAGGATAGGGTTGCAGGCTAATCCTCTTTGGAACTATGATGATAATTAGCTTGACACAGAAGACAGCTGAGTCGTTATCACAAGAAAATTATCACAAGTACCTTGGAAGAGAAGTCAAATCAGTAAGCATTATAAGACCTACTATGTCCCAGGCACTGTGCTAAGTACTGGGGATACAAAGATGTACAAAAAAAGTCCTTGCTTTCAAGGAGCCCACAGTCAAATGGTGGGGACAACACATAAACAACTATGAATGAACAAGTTACATACAGAATAGATGGTTGATAAGCAACAGAGGCAAGGCACCAGCATTAACAGGAATTGGGAAAAGTTTATTATAGAAGGTAAGATTTTAGCTGGCACTTGAAGGAAGCCAGAGAAGCAGAGGAAGAGTGAGATGACACCAGGTGTGTGAGACAGCCAGAAAAAAATGTGCGCATATAGGAGATGGAGTATTATGTATGAGAGAAATCAAGGAGGCCTGTTCATCTGACTGTACCACACACAGGAAGGAGTAAAGATGTAAGAAGATTAGAAAGGCAGGAAACAACCAGGTTATAAAGGGCTTTAAAAACCAAACAGAAGATTTTGTATTTGATCTTGGAGGCAATAAGGAGCCACTGGAGTTTGTTGAATTGGGGTGTGGGGGTGGTGACATGGTCAGATCTGCCTTTTAGCAAGATGAATTTGATAGTTGAATGGAGGATTGACCACAGTAGGGAGAGATTTAGAACATTTAAAAAATACCATTAGCTGGAGCAAATTTATTTTACTAGATTAAGATATTTATTAAGATTAAGATATATTAAGAAATACCAAATACCTGGAAATGCTTTGGCACAAATGGCTTTAACCATTAAAATGATCAGAAGTAAACATGAAATAGACTGAAGATATGTTTTTATTATACACCAGGATTACATTATAACAAAATTGGAAATAAGTCTTTGTAAGAACTTCACATTACTTTTTTTAATGCTATTTTGAGTTGCAAGTTACACAACAATATTCCAAAAGTCTTCATGCATTTTTAATAGCTTAAAACTGCATTTAGACTTTTGGGATACCATATATATTAATTAAGGATCAATTGTAAGAAATATTTATTTCTAAATCCAGATTAGATGACATAAGAATGGAAACTGAGAAGTTATTTAAATCTGAAGAAAAAATAGAAGAAGCTGAAGGCATTAAAAATCTGCATAAGATAAATTCCAAAAATTCTCCCTAAGAATGAAATGGATGATTGAAACTAATGCTGCTGTCTCAAATGATTTTGAAAAGAAGATAGGCATACTTTTGACTAGAATTTCTTTTTTAAATTAAATTTTATTTTTTAATGAACAAAAATTTCTCCTTCCCACCTCCTTTCCCATTAGAAAAAGAATAACAACAAGGAAAAACAAAACTCATAACAAATATGCATAATCAACCAAAAGAAATCCTCACATTGATCATGTCCCAAAAATAAAAGCAGCCTCACGTATTCTGACTTCATCACCTTTCCGCTTTGAACGGAATGGCAAAAAACATCCCTTTTAGTTTGAAGGCATGAATCTAACAAAGAAACCAAATATACTAAAACAGGGTAATACATAAAAGATGGTATATGCTATAAATATCATGAATGAATATGTTCTTCCATAGTATTTGACAAAGTGTAAAATATTTAATTACCTTCAGATAAAAGTATATTCTCTGCCCATTGCCACAGTAAGGACCATAGGTGGAAACATAAAACTATCTCAGTACCTACTCATTATGCACAGTAGAAAACTTGAACACAGTATCATTGCCTAATTTAATGTATTGAGAAACAAATTAGGAGGATGGAATCCAGAAAATAAATATAAATCAGAAATTCTTGATACCCTTAATCAATAACAATAATAACTAACCTTTGTGTACCCCTCTAAATATATAATCTCATTTGATCTTTATGACAACCCTGTGAGGTAGGTACTATTGATATCTTCATTTTGCAAATGAGGAAACTGAGGAACAGGGCAGTTAAGACTTGCTCACTGTCACAATGTCAGCAAATGTCTGAGGCAGGCTGTGTTCCAGACACTAAGGCCAGCACTCATCTACCAAGCCACTTAGCTGTCTCTGTCACCAACTGGGGGCAAAAGCTGAAAGCTCAAGGTGATAGGAGGAGTTCAAGAAGCCCAAAGAATGAGATAAAAAATTCAGTATCAATCTACGCTGTAATATAGATATGAAAGCTAAACTACGGAACTTGAGACTCAAAGAAACTAGAGGAGAGAGAGAACTCCCTAAGAAGGAAAAAGCAGGAAATTTCTAATTGGTAAAAGAAGTTCAGTAGAAACGAAAACAGGAATTGGATTAAACATGAAACAAAAAGCTTGGGGAACTTGAAAGTAATAAGAAACAGTATGGTTACATAAGGGGAAGTTATTGAAATTTTGGTTTTCCTGCAAAACTAGAAAGTGGCAGAACAGAAAAAATCCTTAATCATTGGCTCAAATGCTTCATAGTAGCACATGGATTATTTGCACCTGCTTTCTCTGATGCAAGTCTCATTCCATTTTTCTTAGCAGAAGGTATCACATATTTGTTACCAAAATATGAGAACACCAGTGACACCTCTGAACACAGGCTAATTACATTTTTATATACTTTATACAAATAATTCACAGTTTGTATTATTTATAAAGTCTACAAACAAAGGAAAACAGTGTATTGGCTGAGGAACAAAAAGGTTGATCAGAAAGAGGCATATAGAGCAACTATAACAGATTCAATAATTTTTTAATTAGCCAATGCAAAATACCATAATATTTATACCACTTTTATTGATTATCACAAAGCTTTTGCCAAATTTCCTCACTCATGGCTTAGCCATATACTGCAAATATATATATAAAATATTGGAGATACAAGCATAGTGAGAACACTAGAATATTTGATATTCCCATGGAATTCTGTTCACTATTTAAAACACACCACAACATAATACCATCAAAAGCAATTGATATAAAATAGAAACCTGCAGACCACATGTGGCCTACCACCTATTTTTGTATGCCTATAAGCTAAGAATAATTTTTACATGTTAAAATAAAATTTTATTGTATTTAAAAATGTAAAAAGCATTCTTATTTGTTACCTGTGCAAAAATAGGCAGTGGCTAGTATCTGGCTATCGGATTGTAATTAGCTGGCCAATGGAATTGAAAACATGGCATCTACCAGGGATAGTTAAAGTTTGCTATGGTTATGCCTAGCCTGGCCTTAACATCATTAGCATCCCTCCTGAATAGAACTGAATGTGACTTGCAAGGCAAAGAGAGAATCTTACCAAAAACACTATTTTAAGCACTACATTTAACATACATATATAACATCTAGTTAAGGATATACTGAAAAACACATCAAACAGTTTACTATGCCTCATTTCACAGGAGCTTCTACAATGCTATGTCTCTAAAGTGTCATTTGGACTTGGAAAGTGTAAAATTTTAATGTGTTCCAAGGAAGGATTTGCTCTGGAAGCTGGACAACAAATTGAACCAAGGAATGAAGGTAATACTTACAAATAACTTGCTCTTCTCTAGACAAGACCTACTGAGCATGAAAGCTTCCACAGCTGAGGCTGTGTGTACTAAAAGGCTACCCGGAACCCTGAAGTCAAAGCTTAATGGAAGAACACATTAGAGCCATTAACAGCTATACAATACCAATTGAAAGGTATAATTTGGTATGGCAAAGTGGCCGACAAATGGGACCTGATGTTAAGAAACACCAGGTTTGTCATGGCAAGCAGCTACAGAAAGATGGCCACATCAACAAGGAAGAAGATTGACAGATGCTCTCAGAGCCCATGATAAACAGATGAAAAATTAAGCATTTCATGTCACAAAGCAATAGTAAGTCTTAGCTGTAGGCCACTGAATTTATTGAGTATAATTAAAAGTGATTTATCCTTGAACAAAACCTATGTAATGGTTAAGATCCAAGAGTGGAATCAAGAGGCATTCTATGAGTGACATCTACATTAACTTAACCAACAATATGTCAACAAAGAAACATTGAACAAAAGGCTACCATATAAATTCATGTATAGAAACAGAGGTTCATGATAATGATACAAGATTAGGTCATTGCCAACAGACATATACAGAACATCAACCAAGGAGCTCTTATTGATTGATGCAGCTCATAATGATAGAGTAGAAACTATTCAATGTGTCATTGCTGGTAAGACAAATTTAGCACCTACCAGACACAAAGGAAGACATGATCAGGCATCTAGGATCATATACCAGAAGCTCTCTGTCCCCTAAAATTAGCAGATGAAAATTCTTGTAATACAAATGAAAATTTGATAATAGCCTTAAGAATTCAGTAAATAAATTGTACTGGGGATTACAAATAAAATTTCTGCAAAGATAATAAAATATTTTTATAGGATTTTACTATATAGATTATATACTGTATAGTATATACTATATACTATATAGATTAAAACTATATAGTTTTATAGGATTTACCACATACCAGGCACTGTGCTAAGCATTTTAAAATTATTTTCTTATTTGACCCTTATAAGAACCCTGGGACATAGGGGCTATTATCTGCATTTTACAGATGAGGAAACAGAGGCAAACAGAGGGGTAGCCCAGCTATTGTGTCTGAGCTCACATTTGAACTCAGGTCCTGACTTCAGGTCAGGTGCTCTATCCACTGCCACCCAGTTGGCAATGTGACATTGATTCATAAAAATATACTCTATTTTTATGGTTTAGTGGATAGAGTGCTAGACCTGGAATCAGGAAGACCTGAATTCAAATCTTACCTCAGACACTTACTAGCAGCCTCAGTTTCCTCATCTGTAAAATGTGGATAATAATAGCACCTACCTCCCAGGGCTGTTGAAGAAATGAGATGTTTGTAAAACACTTTGCAAACCTTAAAGTAATAACCACGACATGGCTTATTTTTTAAAGCAATGGAAGAAAGAGGAAAAGGACCTATACGTACAAACATTATCTGTTCTTTATAGTGGCAAAGACCTGCAAACTAAGGGTGTTAGTTCCCATCAACTGGGAAATGGAGGAACAATTTATGCAATGTGAATGGAATTGTTGTTAGAGACAAAGGAAGCAGCGCAAGTGTTAGTTCAGAACCTTGGATATATACAGCGCTGGCTGGTCAGAACTATTTATTGCATCTCCAACTTTTATTCATTCTTGCATTATTGGACTTGACTTTTTTTCCTCTGTCATATGTAAGCTAGTAGTCTCATTTCTGAGTTGGAGAATTAAGCCTTTTTTTCCCCTTAGATTGAGTTTTTTCTCTAGGGTGATGTTCTAGGGGTTACTGTCACATGCTTTTATTTTATGTGATGCTATTGGATAAGCAAAGTCCTAAGAGTAGGTGTCTGTTCATCAAAGACCAACACAAAAACAGAGCCGAGGGCATTGGTTTCTCCTCAGAAATCAAAGGCTTCTATCGGGAGGAACTAAATCAAATAAGAATGAAATTTTTCACTGAAAATACAGACAATTCAATGTCCTACATTCTTTGCAGATTTTAAAGAAAAAAAGTTTCTGAATTCAGTGTAAACTACAAACAGGGTAAGAGAAAGTCAGTTTTTATACGTTTTCAATAAGTAAATAGTACTCTTACCATCCATAGTAAAACACTTATTTTTAATAGTAATTTACATAGACTATAACAATGCAACATACTCTCAGATCTTGACAAGTATGCATACTACCCACATATGTCTGTGTACATCCACATAATTATACACATGAATGACATAACATTTATAGCCTACATGGTTTTTAGCCTTATGAAGTTTTTACTCATATTAACAGAGAATGAGGGAATTTCCACAAATTAAAATCAAGTCCTCTTTTAAGTTGACTAAATTATAATTTTAAGTGGACTAAATTAAAGTTCTGAACTTTACAAAGTACAAAAGATAGGCTCATTGCAAAGGAAGCAAATGGGAAATACTGAAAGCTGGATAGAATTATTATTCTTTGAAGATTTAATATCTATTTCTAAATGAGAAACATTTGTAAAAGGTTCAGCACAGAGCAGTGATTTTAGATGTGTGTCTGAACCTTAATTTGCCCATGGAGATCATATGTGCTTTGCCCATGGTCACACATGTAGACATTTATAGATACAGCCTGTATGAATAAATCATGTATATTTTGCTGACAACTACATACTAGGTAATCCCCAGGGTTTTTGACTCTGTGTTCAAGGATGATAAAATCATATGTGCTTTGACCATGTTCGCTATTTACATATGAAAATGCAAAGGATCTGTGATTTCATCAGTGGAGGAGCCTACCAGTGTGACAATTTCTTCCACTAAGCTGTCTATGACTTGGTAGGTAACCCCTAGGGAGTAGCCTGAGGTATAAGGAGCTTGTGACTTATTCAGGGTCACAGGTAGTGCCTAGGAAGTGTTAGAGTTGGGATTTGGACCTAGGTCTTCCAGGCCCAACACTCTATCCACTATAGTACATTGATTCTCTCTATATAAATGGATGTGTGTACATATTTACATATACACACAAATATTTTACAAGATATAACCATAGAAAAATAGTGCTTTATTTTTTCAGGAGAAAAAAAATGGGGTTGATGCCAGCTGGTATTAGGAGGTATTGTCCATCACATTCACCAAAGTTCATGAGTGTCATTTGTCCTGGTCTGACCCTGACTCCAGTCACCCACAATAGGACCTCTCTGCTTTTCACTCTGGCATGGTTCCTGTATCTTTTTCTCTGGCATCTTTTGTTAGGCTACTGTCAGCACTGGTACGTGTGTGTGTGTCGGGGGGGAGGGCAGAGCTGGGTCAAGGGATTGGAAATATAAGGGGAAAGAAAGGAACAGGAGTGAGGAGTGGAATATAGGTCAAGGACAGTCATATAAGGAGGCACAATGTATACTTGCAGGTTCTGAGTTAAAAAGTGTTATTCTACTAATGTGATCTGGTAATCACTAAGTCTTGGGGTACTAGGAGATTGGTGATTTTTTTAAAGAATGTGCTTCCAGTCTTGAAAGAGAGGGATGTACATGTTAGATTTTTAAAACATTAAGCCATTGTATCTCATGTAGTTAGAAATACTTAGTTATGGTACACTCATAGCTAGGAGCAAAAAGCAATAAAATTCTCTTTTTTATTGCACCAATCAATAAAAGAGAAATAATTTAGTATCTAACAGCTGTTAAAAGATATTTTACCTTATGCAATGGGATCCAAATAATCCAAAGAAGATATCAATCCTATATGGGTCGTTCAATTGAAGATGAAAGCCCACTGTGAGACATCAGCAGCAGCTGGCTGTCTGCCACCTTTTGCCTAGAAACGGTTGCCAGGCAGGACCAGATTTGCTCACAAATGCATTTTCACTCAATGATAGGTATTATGATAGTGTGTGTTCCACTACTCAGGCGAGGTTTCTTTTCCAGTCTCATTCAAAGGAAAGAAATTTCTTTGTCAGCATCAAACAATAGTTACTTAGGGCTCTCAGGAACACTGCATTGTGTTCAGCTATTTCCCAGCCAGAGAAGAGATGATCCTTGACTTCTATAAGCCTATCACTATTTTAGTAAAGTTTTAACTCAATAAATCTTGTCTTCTCATGCTGAGTATAAGTGTTGCTTCGAAGGCAGAACAGTGGATGTAAGACTCATATTCTATTCCCAGTTCCCTTGCTGACTCACAAAGGCCCATTGTTACATGTCATTTCAAGTGTCTTTCGTGGTTAATATATAGAGATAATAGCTCTTTAGAATATTTGAAAAGAGCTAACGGATATCTTCATTCTACAACTTTGAAGACTTTTTGTTTTTGTCCCCAGTATCCATTTCAGACAAAGCTGATGTTCTGAAATATTACAAACAATTAGTCATTTATCCACCACAGGAGGAAAATCCATATTACTCTAATTTTGGGAAAATTAGCTTATACTTAATGGATATTTGTGAAATTATAAAACTTATTCATACTCATTGATATGGTAGGATATAAGAACCAAAAAAGGAATAAGAAATGTACTGTTCCCTTCCACATCAAGCTTTTTAAACTGTTTACTGAGTATCATTTCTGGTGTCTGATCACCTCAAATTCAACAGTTCCCCAAACAAACTTTTCCTATGAGATAGCTCTGCTTCCCGAATTCCCTATTTTTGTCAATTCAACAATCCCATCCAATAAATACTTATTAAATGCCTACTCTGTGTAAGGCATTGCCGTATAGAAACAATGCCAACAAAGTCTTTGTCTTTAAGAAGCCTATGTGTCACTTTGGGCTAAAACATGTAGACAGATAAGTTGATATAAAATAATTTGAGGACAGGAAGCACAGTGGGTAGTGTCAGACCGGGGTCAGGAAGACCTGAGTTCAAATATGGCCTCTGACAAGTAATAGCTGTGGCAAGTCCTGGGCAAGTCACTTAATCCTGTTTGCCTCAGTTTCCTCATCTATAAAAATGAGCTGGAAAAGGAAATGGCAAACTGCTCCAGTGTCTTTGCCAATAAAATCTCAAATGGGGTCACGAAGAGTTGGACGTGAATGAAAAATGCCTGAACAAGAAAAACAGCAATCATGATGGGCTTAAACTGTCTCTATGAAAAAATGCCACATCTTACATCAATTATTCTTTTTTTTTACTTCAAGATTAGTAGTTTAATGACAAATCATAGAATTACATGACTTTCCAAGAATATATATCCAAAGCATGTTATTTCTGTTAAACAATATTAATTTCTGTTAAATTTCTATTTCTGCCTCAGAAAGAAAAATATTTTTCAAAAATATATTTTATTTTCCCCCCAATTACATGTTAAAACAATTTTTTAACATTTGGCTTTTTTTAAAAAAAGTTTTGAGTTCCAAATTTTTATCTTTCCTTCCCTCCCTTTCTTGCCTCCTTCCTCCCCAAGATGGTAAGCAATCATATATAGGCTATATACGTGCAATCATATAAATCATATATAAAAATAGGTTATACATGTACAATCATATTAAAATCATGTACAAGAAGACTCAAAAGAAAAAGAATGAAAGAAAGTGAAAAATAGCATGCTTCAGTTTATATTCGAACAATCTCGGTTCTTTCTCTGGAGGTGGATAGAATGCTTTGTCATTAGTCCTTTGGGGTTTTCTTGGATCATTGTATTGCTGAAAATAGCCAAGTCATTCACAATTCTACATTGAGCAATATTGCTGCTACTATGTATAACATTCTCCTGGTTCTGTTCACTTCATTTTGCATCAGTTCATGTAAGTCTTTCCAAGTTTTTCTGAAATCATCTTGCTTTTCATTTCTTTGTGTTTTTTGTTTTTTTGGCAGGGCAATTGGGGTTAAGTGACTTGCCCAAGGTCGCACAGCTAGTACACATGTCAAATGTCTGAGGCCGGATTTGAACTCAGGTCCTCCTGACTCTAGGGCCTGCTCTACTCACTGCACCACCTAGCTGCCCCACTTTTCATTTCTTATAGCAAAATAACATTCCATTACAATCATATACCATGGTTTGTTTAGCCATTCCCCAATTGAGCATCACTTTGATTTCCAATTCTTAGCCATCACAAAAAGAGCTGCTATAAATATTTTGTACATAGAGGTCCTTCCCCCCCTCCGCCCCTTTTTTATATCTTTGGGATACAGACCTAGCAGTGGTATTGCTGGATCAAAGGGTATGCACAGTTTTATAGTCCTTTGGGCATAGCTCCAAATTGCTCTCCAGAATGGCTGGATCAGTTCATGACTCCACCAACAGTGCATCAATGTCTCAGTTTTCCCACATCCTCTCCAAAATCTATCGCTTTCCTTTTTTTGTCATATTAACCAATCTGATAGGTGTGAGGTGGTATCTTAGAGTTGTTTTAATTTGCATTTCTCTAATCAATAGTGTAAATCAGTTATTATTGACACTATCCTTCCAGTTCTCTGGTTTGTAACCTCAAACCTATCCTTGACTCCTCTCTCTTCTTCACTTCCTTATCCAATCAGTTGATGTTCTTATCAATTCTCCTTCCACAATGTCTGTTATATCTGTCTCCCCTTCACATAATCATTATCTTAATTCAGGACATTTCATTTCTCACCTGTACCATTATAGTAGCCTTCTACTGCTCTCCCTGCTTCCATTCTCTCCCATCTTTAACTCACCCTACACCCAGCTTCTAAAATAATCTTTTGGAGGCAAAGTCCTGACCATATGCCTTCCCTCCTCATAAACCTTCTGTGACTCCCCATTGCTTCTAGGACAAAATACAAATGCATCAGTCTGGTGGGTTAAACCTCTCCGTAATTTGCCTCTCAACTCTTTTGAGACTTATTCCATATTACTTCTTCCCTTCACTAGCCCTATGTTCCAGTCTGTTTCCCCAATTCCCTAATTTCCCCAGTTCGCCAACACTATTCCTACCTCTATGCATTTGTACAACAGTTTTCTGCATTCTGTAATGAATAACCTCATCATCTTGACTTCTGAGAATCCTTATTATCTTTTAGTGCTCATCCTCTCGGGTGCCACCTTCCTTATAAAGACTTCCCTCATCCCAATCTCCTATTGTTTAGGGGTCTCTCTGCCTCATCAAGTTACCTTATGCTCTCTTTTCTGTCTTCATGTTGCATCCTCCCACACACCAAAGCCCCTAGAATGTAAGCTCTACAAGGGCAGAGACTGTTTCAATTTTTTCTATATTCAGTGCTTAGCACAGTGCCTTAGTACACAGTAAATGTTTAAAAAAATTTCAATTGAAATGAACATTTTGGGTTAATTTGTGGGACTCTTTCTATTTACCTGCTAGCTGAAAGCAGGTTTCAGTTGGCATTCAGGGGTATGGGGGAGGTTATAGAGAGAGAACTCTACCTCACAGAGTACTACCCAGGGATTCTGGACAATCAGGGATTATCACAAAAGATGACCAGTAGGTCAGTTGGAGTGGATGGGAAGAAACACAATATAAATATAGGTTGAGCGAAACATTGAAATAGGGCCCTGAAAAACAAACTGTGTCTAATTGACTGCTGTGCCAAAGGCTACTTCTAATTTCTGGGTCCCCTCAGCCACTTCTCCTGCAGGTATATTTATGAGCCAGTTTATGCAGTTGGTTGGTTACCCTATCTCACTATACTACAGTATGTGCTAAGGTATCATCCCTCTGGAATCTGGTGAATGATCGCTGCTTTACTTCTTTCTACTTCTTTCCTATTAACTCAGACCCCTGACTAACATTGCTGTTTTTGTTTTCGACTCGGACAGATGTTGCACCCAACTGAGTAGTACTATATTTAGAACATACCATGCATACATGCATTACTTTGCACTGTCACCTTCCTTAGAAATCCATTTTTCATTGCACAAATAGTTGTGGGTTTAATTGGTTGTTTTAGAAGAAAATTATTTAAGATATTTCTTCTATCTAGAGAAGATATTAAAGGTTGATACAATTCTTCCTGCCAGGGCTTGTACAAAGCCAGAAATACATTTGAATAAGGCAATTTATTTATAAACCCACCCTGAAAATAGATATTGCTCAAAATGTAGAAGAAAAGGAAAAATATCCATGTTACTGTTCAAATTTTGCTGTATTAGAAACATTCCAGCAGTTATATGTGGGAAGTAAAAATATATTTATAAAGCAATACAGTAATGTACTCAATGAATCATCTAATGTATGTTCTGGGTGCCTCTCGAATATATAAGATATTTAAAAAATAAGTCCAGTGAGATTGAGTATGGTATTATTAGTATAACAGTATGCTTGTTCAGGTTTAACTTTGTAAATTACTCAAGCTCATATATAATGTTCTGTAGCTCCATTCATGAGTGCTACTTTTTCATGCAATCCTCAAGATACTAATAAACTTGGGAGTGCTTTTGGTTTACATGCAGAATTTGGTTTTATGGTTTCTAACACCCAGAAATAATATCTCAAGCCTTAATGCTTCTCTCCAACCATCTGCTCTCAAATCAGCACCATCACAGAAGCTTCCACAGTCAAACACTTCTTTGACAAGAATAAATATCTAATATCACACTATTCTCTAAATTCATCACTTTGTGCTCAGTGCCTTGGAAACATGGGATGTTAGAGCTAGAAGGGACAACAAAGATCATTTACTCCAGCCCCCTCATTTTACACCTCACGAAACTGCTTTCAGGAAGTCAGGCAGTGGGAGGGAATAATAGCAGAGAGAGAGAGAGACAGAGAGAGAGAGAGAGAGAGAGAGAGACAGAGAGAGAGAAGAGAGAGACAGAGAGAGACAGAGAGAGAGAGACAGAGAGAGAGACAGAGACAGAGACAGAGACAGAGGCAGAGAGAGAGACCGAGACAGAGACTGAGACAGAGAGACAGAGAGGGACAGGGACAGAGAAAGAGAGTGACAGAGACAGAGAGAGAGTAAGAGAGAGGTATTTAAAGTTTTGCAAAGCACTTTACAATCATTTCATTTAATCCTCACAACAACCTTGCGATGTAGGTACCTCAATTACTATCAACATTTAAAACATGAACAACTGAGGCTAAATGGAACAACAAATGTCAGGATTCCAATCCAGGTCTCCCTGATTCCAAGTCCAACACTGCTGAGCCACATCCCCTCTTATTTAGAGGACAGTTTTCATTTTAGATTCCCTACTTCTAAGTAGATGTGAAGCCTTCCTCCTACTTTTCCTTCCTCTCTCTCTTAGCCTTCCTGAGTCCATAGGTGGGTGGACTACAGTCTCTTTCCTTTCCCGTCCCTGGGGGCCAGAGTGGTGCAGTGGGAAGTACTTTGAGTTTGAAGCCAGAGAAGCTGGTAGAATCCTAGTCTTGCTATTATTTTCCAGAATCTTGGGCGAGCTGCTGCTCCTCAGTTTCCTTATCTATAACAGGATTGGGTGTACCACAGTGGTGTCAAACACAAAGAGAAATGGAGGGCACTAACCTGTACATGAGGATCCTTGTGAGGAGCGTCTTGACTTAGTTTTAAACTCTAATGTTATCCATGTTTTATTGTAATTTTATTGATTTTGTTAAATATTCCCCAATGACATTTTGATCTGGTTCAGGCCCCACTTGGTAGTGCTGTGGGCCTGGCCTTGTTTGATGCCCCTGGAGTAGAGGACCTTTTTGATCTCTTCTGAGCTCTAACTCTAAGATCCCAGGGTCCTTATCTCAAGCACTGATTTAGCTGGATTGTAAGAACTGGTTTCAAATAGTTCATTTCAAATGATGTTTCATTCAAAAAGTTTCATAGTTTTTTAAAAATAGCAAATAGATATTTTAGTGAACAATAAAACAATATTAAATATTGTGGGGAGATATTTGATCACTAGAGAATAAGAGGAATTCTGCATCAAAAACTTGAGCTACCCTTCTTTCAGGACATATTTAGAATGCTGAGGCAAAATGGTTTCTTGATGAAAAAAACTCTATCATGGAATTTCCTTAAACGTGGGAACAAGGCATCATTTAGGGATTTTCTATTGCTGGGCCAAAAGGACATTATCCAGTGAGGCATTTTAAATGACTATTTCATTTAATGACAATATGTCTTATTTTTACTTAACATTTATTTAATCTGTTATAGAGACATGTTATTCCTTTCAAACTAAGTAATAAACTAAATAAAATCTTAAACTGAATAATGATACTTCTCTTTTTTCATAGTTGAAACAAAAAATATGATTTAGGCTTAATAAGCAAAAGAGGCCACAGGCTTACAATCTATTGACCCTAAATTTGTTGGTGTTGAATCATTTCAGTCGTGTCCAACTCTTTGCGACCCTATTTGAGGTTTTCTTGGCAAAGATACTGGAGTGGTTTGCCATTTTCTTCTCTGTCTCCTTTTACAGATGAAGAAACTGAGGCAAACAGGGCTAAGTGACTTGCCCAAGGTCACACAGCTGGTAACCATCTTGAGGCAGATTTGAACTGACAAAGGTGAGTCTTATTGACTCCAGGCCAGACACTCTATCCACTATGCCACCTAGCTGCAGATTGACTGTATCTTAACTGACAATAAATGAGTTACTGATATGGATAACATCAGAATAAATTCTCTGTATATAATCAGACTATTGACTAGGGAGACCAATGATTATGAATCAACTCCCAAATCAGTCAACCAATCAATCATTTATATTAAGGAATCATTATATGCCAGGCACTGTATTAGGCACAGGGGATGCAAAGATTGTTGTTGTAGTTGTTATTTGTACTTCCTTCTCGAAGAGACCATGACACTAGCAAGGTGATGCCATGACTTGCAAGTGAATTGGATTTAAGTGAGGGAGGGCTGTGCAAAGTCACCAGTCTCACTTTCTCCTCCAGGGCCATTTGGGTCCAGTGGCAAGATATAGATTAGGACGACTGGAGAAAGTCCCCAGACACAAAGATGAAAATTAGATATTCCTTGATTGCAAGGACTTTACATTCTATCAGGAAGTGCAGGGAGATGGGAGAAGATAAAGGTGAGAAAACACAGCATACAATTATAGTAGCTTCAATCTGACTTTTTTCAAATAAGCTACCAAAGCTGATAAATGGGAAATGGAAAAAGTCAAATATTGAACTTGACCTTCACCATTTCCTTTAGAAGTTTGATATTAAGTATTGACCATGAAGAAAAGGAGGCTGGAAATCACCACAGCCAGCATCCATACACCTGATCTTGCCAAGAGGTGAGATGTGGCAGCCAAGAGCAAATTGGTTTAGACTGAATTTCTTTTGTAAATCACCATGAAGGAACAAAATCCTATAACCTTATGAAATAGCAAAAAGCAGTGGACCTGGAAACAAGCCTACAAACGGTCAAGCTTAGCCTAGAGAAGAGAGGAGAAAACATATCTCTCTCATTTCTTGCAGACTTGGGAGACTATGGAAGTAGAGTGCTGCATATGTTATTAGACATGTTTGATACGTTGGTCAGCTTTTAAGAACTGTTAAAACATTCTTCTGGATGGAGAATGGGGAAGGAAAATATTTAGAAATGAAGATGATATAAAAAGAAAAGATATCCATAAAAACTAAAGGAAATAGAAAAGTCTGCAGAAACCTTGGCGTAAGCCTCAAGCCAAATCGTCTCAAGAATATTTACAGATAAAATTCTTTGGAGAACAAAAAAATAGAAGGGAAATAGAAGAGTATTATCAAGGTACCCCAAAAGGGTATATATAGTAGAACTGACAAATTTGGACTCTTCATATGTGAGTCACCTAAGCACTATATGTGAAAGTCAAAATGACACTTAAGAAGACAAAGTGAGGAAGAGAGGCTGGACCAGACCTAGAAAAATCCATGTTTCAGACAACGCAATTTGAAAACATGTAGGGTTCAGTTTAAAAAGATTTCTCAGGGAAGGGGAAGATACCAAAAGAATGGAAACTATCATAGATATTAACACTAAGAAATGTAATTAAGATGACATTAAAAAACTATTATCTTCTCATGTGACTTTTTTCTGATGTTATAAGTCTTTATGAGAATGATCTATGCATAATATATTGAGAGTATTCTTGGTGAAATAGGAAAAAGAACAAACAGACTTTTGCATACAATTTCTTACAACAGACCACATTTTTGAGCTCACAAATTAACTGAAAGGTACAGAGAATACAATTTGTTGAATGACTTTTTAAAAATAAATTGACCAGTTAGACAAAATACAGCTTCAAAGACTCTTCTATAACAAAGAGTTTCTCATGTATATGTTAAGCTCATATAAGGTTCCTTTAAGTACAACCACTGGGAGACTGTGGAAAGATGGCAGCCTAGGCCAAGGAAGAGCTTAGATCATCTGCAAAGATCCTGTGGAGCTTAGAAACACATCAGTTTATAAAGAAATGAGTCACCTATAGACTCTACAATCAAGCCCAGGGACCCACAGAAGACCCCTGAATCCTACAGAACCTTGAAAAAGACAAGCTGGATTTGGTGGAAAGTGGAGTACAAGGAAGCCCCTAGGATTCCAGGAGGGTTACACTGGTGTCCAGAGGCCCAAGTCCAGCCTAAGGTATCTCTTAAGTCCAGGGCAATGGAAGTCTCACCTTCAGGGCATAAGGAGCTCCAGCAAGGATCCAAATGGTACCAGTGGCAGAGGAAAGGCCCTAGGCATAGTACAGCCCTGGAGTCTCTGAAGGCTGGCAGGAGCCCAGTGAACTTCAGAGATCTGCAAGAAAAAACCCAAGAAGAACCTAGCACAGGAGCAGCCCCTGAGTCCCTTGAAAAAGGGAACTAGTTTGGTCCACCATGCTCAGAGCCAGAAGGACCCTGCCCGTGACATTAAGTCACGGAGCTTTTCCCAAGCACAAGCCTCTAACCTAGACACTAAGGCCAGTGAGATAAACAAACAAGTAAAACTTAATAACATGATGAAATACCCTGTGAGTGTCCTCCAAAGAGGATAACAACTCCACAAGGCCAGGTAGAGCCTCACAGAAAAAAAAGTATCCTGGCCACAAGGATTATAATATTGTTTGGAAGAAATGAAAGAAGAGGTACAAAATAGACTAGCTGGGGAGAAGAAAATGACAAGGAGAACTCACTACCTTGGGACATATGATGGAAAATCTCACCCAAGAACTGAATGCCCTGAAAATTAGAATGGGCCAGACAGAAACAACTCAATAAGACAATGAGGAATATTGAAACAAAATCAAAAGATTGAAAAAAACCAGAAGGAATATATATATATATATATATACACATATATATAGTATGTATATTGATAAATTTCTATATGTAGATCTAGATATATCTATATCTATAACTAGGTCTATATCTACATATACTGACCTGGAAAATAGGTCAATGAGAGATAAACTAAAGAATTATCTGTCTGAGGACTTCTGGTGCCAAGATGGCAGGGTGAGGAAGGAACCCTCTGAAGCCCTCCCAAATCACCTTCCAAACAATTAGAAAATCACCTCAGAATTGATCTAGGAGCAGGCAAACAGCTTACCAGCACAACAGGAAAGGTCTGTCTCACCGGGGTGGGAGGGGAATGAGATCCAAGAGCAGCAGCAGCATCCAGCTGACATTCTTTGGTGACTATTTTTATCTCATATTATTCAGCAAATTTTTATTTCATCCATAGGAAAGGTTTCATATAGTCTATAGTAAAAAAAAATCCCAACAGTATTTTCTTACCCTCAGTCTGGAGTTGCAGGAAGGCTCCAAGGTGTCTTGGGTGTTTGGGGGCTTAATTTGGGGTTTAATTAGGACAATGGCACATGCAAACAGCAACATATATAAAAAGGACCTCTGTTTGGAGGGGAAATTGTGGGTCAGTCATTTTTCAGTCATGTCTGATTCTTTGTGATCCCACTTGGTGTTTTCTTGGCAAAGATACTGAAGTGGTTTCCCGTTTTCTTCTCCAGCTCATTTTTACAGATAAGGAACAGAGACAAACAGGGTTATGTGACTTGCCCAGGGTCACAGAGCTAGTAAGTGTCTGAGGCCAAGTTTGAATTCACAAAAATGAGTCTTCTTGACTCCAGGCCTAGCACTCTATCAACTGCACCACCTAGCTGCCCCAGAGGGGGAAATAAGGAATTCTTTTACATGAGGACTCTGTGCTAGACATACTCCTTAACAGTGGCAAATACCTTTGAATATCTATAAGAATAATTGCTTGGAAATTAAACCATTGTGAAGACCCTTCAGCAAGGAACCAAGAAGGATTATCTGACATCATAATCAAATCATAATGTAAAGACAAGAACAATGATTTACCATAAAAATGATTTGTGTTGAGTGTAAACAATGATTCTGATTTAATTGCAATGTGTATTCCAGAAAGGAGTTTGCATTGGTGAATGGATTCAGATCAAGAATATCAGTCTTCTACTTGCCTTCCATCAAGAAGGTGCTCCCAAAAACAGTCATTTTGTTTACTTCTTTTTAGGAAGAAAAAAGACACCAAATGTAAATCAATGGATCTTAGTTGTGGGGTGGATGGAATCACAAGTATTGAAAGTATAAATTACGAAATGGGTAAGCAGAAGAACACAGTTTTCTCCATACAAACCTCACCTGAAAATTAAACAACTGAACTGAACTGAATTGAACAGCAATCAAATTACAGAGTTTATGCCTTTTGTGGCATTTTAAGCAAAGATTTCTTGAAATGATGACTTATAGATCTTAGGTGAATAGTTTATGACAATATCTGTGAATCAAAATATCTGAGAGTAAAATTAATATCAGCTACCCTGAATTCTCTGAATGATTTAATTCCCATTTGATATTATTCATTTGATATTAACTGATCACATCTTGATGGAAAAATATAAAGAATTTATGCTTAGATGGTAGTTTGTTATAGACCATGATTCTTGGTAAGACCAAGCTCCAGACTGAGGGTAAGAAAATACTGTTGGGATTTTGTTTTTACTATAGTCTATATGAAACCTTTCCTATGGATGAAATAAAAATTTGCTGAATAATATGAGATAGAAATAGTCACCAAAAGAGGCCACTAAAGATCTTTTTCCATTTGTGATGAATCAGCTAGCTTTTTATTCAATAACATCATGGTGTCAAAAGGTAAAAGATTTAAGGATTGCTCACATAAACAAAACTTATTAATTTGGAAAGAGCTTTAAAAATTATTATAATATACAGGGGGATGAAGACCAGCTAGGTTTTAAAAATTGGTGGTGATGCTACCACTAAATAGCCATACAATATAGTTTCAGATATAAGTACATCAAACAATAAACTTTATGCATTTTGAGTTGTTTATATAGTATAATATTTCTCAGTGAGAATGAAAATAAAGCCTATATTACACTTTTGAATGTTTTGAAATATCTTTTTATATATCATAGTAAATATATTTATTATGATACAGTATGTTTAAAAAGTGAGCTGAAATTTGGAAAGAAAAAAGAGAAAACTGCCTAGGATTCTTAGAACCAGAGAGCAAAGTGAAAATGGAAAAATGTTTGTTGTTCTTCTATTAGTCATGCCTGATAGAAATTTCAAAATGAAACTCCCAGGAATGCCATAGCCAAAATCCAGATCTTTCAGTTCAAAGAAAAAATAGAAACAGCCAGAAAAATTCAAGTACCAAGGAGTCACAGTAAAGATCACATAAGTCTTGACCACTGCCATTTTAAAGAGAAGATCTGGGAATACTACATTCCAAAAGGCAAAAAATAAAGGGTGATACTGAAGGATAACCTATTAAGAAAAAAAATTAGGAAAAATGGCTATTCAAATGAAATAAAGGAATTTCAAGCATTCCTGATGAAAAGACCAGAACTGAGTAGAAAATTTGACTTTCAAATACAAGACTTAAGCAGAAAAAGCCAAACAAGAAAAAGAAATTATAAGGGATTCAATAAGGTTAAACTGTTTACCTTTCTGTTTGGGAAAATGATACTTGTAACTCCTAAGAATTTTTTCATTATAAGAGCAGTTAAAAGGAGTATACATAGTGAGAGGGCAAAAAGGGTGTGAGTTGAATATGATGGGAGGATCATCTAAAAAAATAAAATTAAGGGGTCAGAAAGAGGAATGTACTGAGAGAGGGGAAAAGGGAGAGGTAGAATGGGGTAAATTATTTGACATAAAAGAGGTATAAAAGAGTTTTTACAGTGGAGGGGGAAATGGGGGAGTTGAGGGTAGCATGTGAACTTTACTCTTATTGGAATTGGTTCAAAGAGGGAATAATATACACACTCAGTTGAGCATAAAAGTCTACCTTACCATACAAGAAAGTAGGATGGGGAAGGGGATAAAAGTGTGTGTATATGGGGGGGGCACTGATAGAAGAAAGGGAAGGTTGGGGGAGGTACAAGTAAGAAGCAAAACACTTTTGAGAATGCATGAGAATGCACAGAGTAAAAGGAGAGAGAGAGAGGGAGAGAAAAAGGAGGGGGGAGAAAGAGAGAGAGAGAGAGAGAGAGAGAGAGAGAGAGAGAGAGAGAGAGAGAATGATAAATGGGGAAATAGGATTGAGGGAAATACATAGAAATCAAACTGAAAAAAATGTACAGCAAATTTCTCTGATAAACCTCATTTCTCAAATATATAGAGAACTGAGTCAGATTCATAGAAATAAGAGCCGTTCCTCAATTGATAAATGGTTAAAGAATATGAATTGGCAATTATCATATGGAGTAATCAAAGCAATATATAAGAAAATGCTCTAAATTGCTATTGATTAGAAAAATAAATGCAAATGCAAGCAATTCTGAGGTATCTCCTCACACCTATCAAATTGGCTACTATGACAGAAAAGGAAAAGGACAAATTTTATAGAGAATGTGAGAAAATTGAGACACTAATGTTCTATTGTTGAAGTTGTATACTGATTGATTCACTTTGCAGAGCAATTTATTGAACAGGACCATGACATCAGGGAGATGATGATATGACTTGCAGTTGACTTTGATTTGAGTGAGGGAGGGCTGTTTTAGGTCACCAGCTTCACATTCTCCTCCAGAGCCATGCAGATTTTTCCAAATGTAGAAAAAGCTAGGCACAATCCTACAGAGAGAAATGTATCTTTAACAGAATAGAGGATTTCCAAACATTCATGATGAAAAAGGCCATAACTGAGTTGTATTTTGAAGTGGAAATGCAGGCATCAAATGAAAAACGAAAAGGTTCGCATAGTTGTTAAATTAGAATGGAATATGTGAGGATGAACTGTTTAGATGCTAACATAGAGATAAGAAGCAGATGCCTTCTTAGATCATAGAAAAAGATAAAAATGACAGAGGGTCTATAGGTGATTTGTCCTGTTTTGGTGGTCTTACATGAAGACAAAAATGGGAAGAGCAAGAAACTATATTGGGGGAGAAAGGAAGAGTGAGATGATGGAAACCACTTTCAGATAATAAAGGTACATAAGAAAAGGAGTATTTAATCATGGAAGAAGGGGCAGAGGTAATGGACATTTATGAACCTTACTTTTATCTGAACTGGATAAAGAAGATTGAACTTAACACTCACCCACCCCTCCAATCCCCCCACTCCCTATACACATAGAGATAAATACATGGGACTCAAAGGGGAAACATAAGGTTAGTATAATTAATGGAATATTCATAAGCAAGACAAATTTTTATCTTGGAGAGAAGAACATGACAAGGGAATTAAACAAAAGAAAAAAGTTTACTCTTTACTTTTTAATTATTTGTGATCAAAGTAAGGACAAGGAGAAGAGAAGAACTGCAATAGAGAGAAAAAGGCCATTTTATGTATAAATCACAAGTGTCAGGCAAACTCCTCTTTTATCACTTTCTACTTGTTTGTAAAGAGGGGAATAGTATCAAAGAGAAGAAGTACAAGAGAATGAGATAGAGGGAAAACATATTCAACAATAATAACCCAGAATGTGATGGGATGAATGGAATGAATTTACCTCCCAAACAAAAGAGGACAGCAGAATTGATTAGAAAATAGAATCTGACAAAATGTTGATAAGAAACACAAGATTTTCATAATTTAAAAAAGGAGTTGGAAAAAATAAATTATTCTTCAGGGGGACTAAAAGAAGTGAGGCTAGCAATCATAATTTCAGATAAAGCTATAGTAAATATAGACATGATAAAAAATAAGCAGGGAAAGTATATTATGATTACAGGAACTATTTGTGTGTGTGTATGTATGTGTGCATGTGTGTGTGTGTGTGTGTGCCAAATGGCATAGCATCTAAGTACTTAAAGGAAAAGTTAATCAAATTAGAGGGAGAAATAGATAGTCAAATTAGAATAGTGGGAGACCTTGTACTTTCTTCAGACTTAGACAATTCTAACCAAACGATAACAAGAAAGAAGTTAAGGACCTGAATAGAACTTTAGAAAAAATAGAAATGATGGATCTCTGGCAATTACTGAATGGGAATAGAAAGCAATTTATATACTTCGTACTTGTACACGCCACTTTTACAAAAACCGACCATGTATTGCAGCATAATGATCTTACCAAAAATGTAGAAAAGCAAAAATTCTAAACATACCATTTATGGATCAAAATTCAATTAAAAATAAGTTCATTAAAGGATGCTTAAGGAAAGATCAAGCAAGTATTTGGAGACAATGTAACACAATTCTAAAGAACTTGTGGGTAAAAGAACAATTAACAGAAAAATACTAAATTGCATAAAAGAAAATGATAATACTGAGCAACATAAAGAAACTTATGGGATACAACTAAATAATACATTAGGTTAAAATTTATGTTTCTGTACAATTTCATAAGCAAGAAAAAAAGAACAAATCAATGAATTGAACACACAGACAAAAATTGAACAACAAATAAAAAATATCAACTAAATAACAGGGTAGAAATATTGAAATTAAAATAGAGAATTATAAAACTGGAAGGCGAAAAGGTCATTGAATTGATAAATAAAATTAGGAGCCAGCTTTCTGAACAAACAAAACAAATATATAATCAATCTGATTTTTTTAAGAAGTGAGAGGAAAATCAGATAGTTTATATCAAAAATGAAAAAGAATTATAATAATTGAAGAGGAAATAAAAGAAGTTATCAGAAGCTATTTTGCCCAATCATATGACAACAAAACTAATAAGTTAGAGATGAATACTTACAAAAATATAAAATACTTATGTTAATGATACTCAGATAATCTAATATCAGAAAAATAAATGGAAAGAGCCATAAATGAACTCCCTCAAAAAGCTTCAGGACAAGTGAAATCTATCAAATATTAATTCCAATATTATATAAGTTGTGTGCAACAACAAGAAAGAAAGGCACCCTTCTAATCTCTTTTTATGATACAAACATGATCTTATGCCTAAACCGGGGACAGGCAAATCAGAGAAAGAAAATATTTTTATCACCATTCCCCTTCTCATATCCCCTTCCCTGTTGGGTAAGATAGATTTCTATACCTGAGTGTGTGTGTGTGTGTGTGTGTGTGTGTGTGTGTGTGTGTGTGTGTATTCTTCCCTATTTGAACTAATTCTGATGTGAGGTTCAAATGTTGTGCTCTCCCCTTCCCCACCACTGTAAATGCTCTCCTCTTCTGCCTTTTTATATGATAACTTTTCCTATTCTTTCTCTCCCTTCTCCCTTCTCCCAGTGCATCTCTCTTTCTCACACTTTGTTTTTTTTTGAGATCATTCCAACATAATTGATTCACGTCTCTGCCCTGTGTCTATGTATATTTCTTCTAACTGTCCTAATAATAATAAAATTCTTAGGAGTTACATGTATTATCTTCCCATATAGGAATGAAAACAGTTTAACCTTATTAAGTCCTTTATGATTTATCTTTCATTTTGCCTTTTTATGTTCTTCTTGACTGTTGTACTTGAAAGTCAAATTTTCTATTCAGCCCTGGTATTTTCATCAGGAATTCTTGAAATCCCTCTATTTCATTAAATATACATTTCCCTGCCCCTGAAGGATTATATTCAGTTTTGCTGGGTAGATTATTATTGGTTGTAATCTTAGCTCCTTTGCCTTCTGTAGTAGCATCAAAGGATAACAATAGGCAGTCTTCAAAGTAGGAAATCCAAACTATGAACAACCATATGAAAAAATGTTCTAAATAATTAATAACTATAGAAATGCAAATTAAAGCAAATTTGAGGTCATACCTTCACTCATAAGACTAGAAAAGATGACAACAGAGGAAAATAATAATTGTTGGAGTGGTTACTGGAAAATATGCCTACTAAAGTTGGTAGAGCTATGAATTGGTCCAACTCTTTTGGAAAGCAATTTTGAACTATGCCTTCAAATTCCTAAACTGCATTTAGTTTTTGACTCAGTAATACCACTTCTAGGCCTATTTCCTAAAGCAACCAAAGAAAAAGAAAGAGGACCTATATGTACAAAAATATTTGTAGCAGCTCTTTTCAAATTACTCACAAATTGGAAACAAAGGGCATTTCTTCCTATTGGGGAATAGCTAAATAAATTATAGTATATTAATGTAACAGAATGTTATCATTTCATAAGAAACAACAAAATAGGCAGTTTCAGAGGATATTGGAAAGATCTCTATAAAACAAAGAGAGCTAAACTAGGAAATTAATTTATACAAGACAACAACATTATAGAGAAAAACAACTTTGAAAGACTTTAGAATTCTGACCAAAGCAATGATAAACCATGAGTCCAAAAGAATGAAGATGTAATATTCCACTCACTTCTGGCTGGAAAGGAGATGAACTTGAAATGCAGAAAGAGACAAGGCATTTTTGGGCATGGTCAAAGTGGGGATTATTTTTTGGTTGGAATATGCATGTTTAAAAAGATTTTATTTGATGGGGGAGGGAAACTGTTCAATTTTTGTGGGGAAGAGTGAGGGGCAGATTTTAATCGACTGGAAAATTAGTAACTTTATTCAAATTTTAGAATGAAAAAATGAAACCACAGAGAAAAAGTTTTTTTAATTATTAATGTCAATCAAGGCATACACCAGACTTATGTTCACTAAAGGCACTTGCCATTGTTATAGAAAATGTCCTATGCAAGGACTAAATGAAAAGTGAATTCTCTGTTATTAGGGAGATTATCCAAAACCATTTTTCATCATAATATGGTACTGATTGGATCAAGTCCCCATGCCGTCAACAATGAGATACATGACTACATAAAACAAATCAGTCTAAAAATCCACACAGGAAAAAGCAAAGGATGAAGAATCCTTATTGGCAATAATATGACACAGTCAGATGGCTCGTCTATAAAGTTACATATTATTGTATCAGGCTAGGCACTCCAGATATACAATGTGCTGGCCTCAACACTGAACAGGTAGGTGAGAAAAACAGATTATATTTGGGAAATTATGCAGTATTTCAACAATTACAGCTCCTCCCTAAGATAAAACCCAACCTTTTTAGCAAAATTTTTTTCCTGATGATGCAGTAGGATTGTGAATCCTAGAACACTACACTCTCTATAAAGAACTAAAATTGCAGGTGATACGTTGCTGTATATTTCCAAAGATAGCCTATACACTAGATATCATCTAAGAAATGTATAATTGTAAATCAAGGTGGGCTAGTCAGGTAGAGAAAGGAGGGATTAAAAAAAACACCTTATAGGAAGGTGTCCATCATATTGGGTAGAGCGTTCAACATGGTGAGTAGATTCTCTATGCAGGATATGGGAAAACACGAACAAGAATCACACAGGATGGGAAGGTTCAGATGGTCTTCTAGATTTTACCAATAGGAGTACCCATATTGATGGTATCATGTATTCCTTAGGTGTACTTAAATGGTTCTGTGAAGTTCCAAGTGAAACTACATTTTTTCAATATTTCATTTTTTTACAATATTAAACTGATAAGAAGTTGAGGGTTTGTTCCTGAAAAATAGCATGATTTGAAGGGTCAATCTATCAAGTAACTCATAAGTTTATTTCTGAAGCAGTATACAAGGGATCATATTTGCAATCAGTGATCTAGTTACTCGAGACACCTTTCTTGATGATTCATTCCCTTTCTGCTCTCTGCTCTCCACCCCATGTCACTAGTCATACCAATTGGGGGAGGGGAGAAAGGAAATGGTTTTCTTGTGAACCCATGGGAAGAGATTTTTCTCCTGTGTATTTTTTTCTCCGAAATATTTATTTCGAAGCTACATATCAGCCCATCATGAGATGGGCTTCCCACCAAACTTCCCAAGTTGCTTTTCAACAGGGATAGATAATTTGGGTAACACCAAAAATATACTGAAGTAGGGTCCAGCCTGCATTGAACAACCTTGGGTAGGAGGTGACCTAACATAGAAAGTGAGGAGAGATGTGAAGGGAAGATAGAGAGAATCTTGGTTGTCAGTTAGTATGAAAGAAGGAGCAGTCAACCTTGGAAAGGGTGTCAAAAGGTGTGGTGTTTTCAAGAGAAAGCTAAGTTTCAGGGGGCTCCATGAAATAGAAGAAATGTAAGAAGAAGAAAATCTAAGTTGAAGGAGAGTTTAACAATAGATAAAGAATGCAGAGGCCACAGTGGGCAAGGAAAATGGAGGATAGGGAAAAGAAATAAGTCTAAACTGAATAGGGATGTGTAAGGAGAAACCATAGAGACCGAGAGAAAGGGGCTTTTTAAAGATAAGGAAAAGGCAAGTAGTCCCTAAACATTCCTATTAGAGTAAAGCAGTGGTGGGAGAAGGGGAAAATTGTTCCCTCTGTCCCCCAACTTTGACACCTGGTAACTGCCCTTTTGCCCTCCCCTGAGGTTGCCTTTGCCAGTAGCTCCCCTGGGAGCAGAGGCTGGTGGCATGGGGACTGGGAGGAGGAAGTGGAGCCTGGAGCAAAGCCCTTTTTGCTCATCCTAGCTTTGGTTCTGGTTATACTAGGTTTCAAAGGTGTTCAGAAGGAACAAAACGGGGTTTCTTGGAGCAGATGTAAGGATGAGAAAACGGGACCCTGAACAGGATGATCTGGGGATATCAGTGCTGGGGGAAAGAGCCCTTGATAAGGAGCAGAACTAAGCTTTTCCCACTCCCAGAACTATGGGGATTTTAATTTCTATGTAGAGAAGAAAGTAAGACACTGTAACAGGAAAAAAGGAAGAACAAAAGATTCAGGTTGGGGAAGGAGGAAAACCCAATATTCTGAGGACCATACCTTAGTGTTTGGTAATCAAGAATGGAGAGGAAACTGATTAAATTCCACTCGGGAAGCAGACTCTGGAAAGAAGCAGAACAAAAGAGATGTTCTTCTAAGCCCTAAACAGGTGTCCCTGGTTAGTGACAAAGGGTGTTCAGGGCAAACTGACACAAAGACCCAATGAAACAGTCTGGCCCAAGTGGGAAATATTTTTGCTCATAAGAATCCAGAATGGTACACCCATAGAAACATTCCACCTTCCCCCAACCTGGCTCTGGGAAGCAGATACAAAGTGCAAATGTAGGGGATTAAGAAATTTTCTGAGAATGTACTCAGTAAGTATTAACATGCAGAATGTGGCAGGAGGTCAGAAAATCCCAAGAGACCATAATTTAAAAGGAGATTCTGTTTATTCTTATCTTTCACAGGAATTATAAAGAGCGCATTTAGGGCTGCATGCAGGATATCCAAACTGTCTTTACTGGAAAAAGAAGGCTCAAGAGCAGTAAAGGCACATATTTCACAGGCTGTCTTGGAGGTGGAATGCAAACATTGAAGAAAAGTACTTTCTGCTAAAAAAGATTGAGAAATGTTATAAACAGTATAAATATGGTAATCGATGGCTTTTGGGTACTAAAAATCAGCATTTTAAGTATAAATGAAATCTTGAATAAATTTTTAAGCATATACCTAATAAAAAGGTGACAGAAGTGAAGGCAGCTGAGAGATCAGGTCAAGTGGTTGAGAAAATCAGATTAAAGAATACAGTGAAATACAGAAAGTTTGAGGAATACCATAAAGTATGGGGCGGGGTGGGGAATGGGTGTCCCAGGAGACAGCAATAAAAGCTGAAGGTCTGCAGAGGCTAGAAGACATTCCAAGGTAAAGGGCAAAGCTTTCAAATGGAAAACAGACATGCCCTACCCTAGAAAAGGTGGGAGGAATGAATATCTTAATTGCACGTGAAAGAGCTAGCAAGACCATGAATGTGCCTCCTGGCCCTAGACTGTATCCCCCATCTTTGAGGTAAAAACAACTGAACTGAAATTAATTACTCTATGGAAACCTGTAGTGGTTTAAGGAAGGAAGGGATTTCTGAGCTAGGAAAAATTTGTTCCAAGGAAAGGTGATCTCCTTCCTGCCACGAACCTCCCAGTTCAGTCTCTGAGGGAGTCTAAGGGAAGATGCTTCTGGTGATTCAAAGCTAAGCTAAAGGTCTTTGTCCTAGATGAAAGAGCTTTGTCGCACTCCTGCTGACAAGAGCCTGGTATTCCCCAGCAAAAAAAGACAACAGAGGCCTACCAAAGATCAGATCCAGGAGATGTGAAGATCAATCTGTCCAGTAGAGATGCTGCATTTTAAGAAGACAACAGTGGCTGAAGAGCCATCCTGGCCTGAGTAGTAGGGCATTCTGGTAAGGAGCCAGCACAGCCACTAAATGCACCCTCAGAGGTACAGCCCAGCTGAGATGTTGATCCAGTGGAGATACTGTGCCTTGTAAAGAACCAACCCAGCTGTACCACAGAAGAATTCATAGTGAGCTTGATAAAGACCCTGGAGAGAAAGGATATTGAGGCCCCACAGTACCAGAGTTGTGAATTGCCTCAGTCCCACGTGTACACTATACATGTTCCTCAATACTCCACTCCTGAACGAACTCCAAGTGTGTCTGTGAGAAAGGATTCACCTGATGTTTGGGGAAAATGCTTTGTAATTACTATCCTTATTGTTTGAGCAAATGCTTTTGCTAAAGAACTAACCAAGTAAGGGGAAGTGCCCTGATGGGGCTCATGAGCTTTCATTTAGCAGGATAGACACCTACAGGGTTAGTGCTAGAGTGCTAGCAGTAGTAAGAGCCATCCCTCTGGAGACCTGGTGTGACAGTAGTTGAGTGAGCTGGTCAGGTGAGTCGAGAAGGGGGTTGTTGCAGTAGGAATTTCCCACTGTGGTTACTATGCTAGCATTTCGGATAAAAGATAACTAGATTTATTTGGAACAAATATGATGTCAATATTTTTTAATTTTGAAATTTTGAAATTTGATATTTTTTAGTTTGCAGCATTTATTTCCACACAAGATTTTGAGTTACAAATTTTCTCCCCATTTCTACCCTCCGCCGCCACTCCAAGATGGCATATATTCTGATTGCCTTGTTCCCCAGTCAGCCCTCCCTTCTATCAGCCCCCTTCGCATTCCCCCCCATCCCTTTTCCCCTTACTTTCTTGTAGGGCAAGATAGATTTCTATGCCCCAATTGCCTGTATATGTTATTTTCCCATTGCATGCAAAAACAACCTTTTTTTTGAGCATCTGTTTTTAAAACTTTGAGTTCCAAATTCTCTTCCCTCCTCCCTCCCCACCCACTCTCCCTAAGAAAGCAAGCAATTCAACACAGGCCACACATATATCATTATGCAAAACAGTCCCATAAATAGTCATGTTGTGAAAGACTAACTATACTTCCCTCCCTTCTATCCTGTCCCCCTTTATTCAACTTTCTCCCTTGACCCTGTCCCTTTTCAAAAGTGTTTACTTTTGATTACTTCTTCCCCCTTTCTGCCCTCCTTTCCATTGCTCCCCTTTTTATCCCCTTCCCCCTACTTTCCTGTGGGGTAAGATACCAAATTGAGTGTGTATGGTAATCCCTCCTCAAGTCAAATCCAATGAGAGCAAGATTCATTCATTCCCCATTACCTGCCCCCTCTTCCCTTCCAACAGAACTGCTTTTTCTTGCCACTTTTTATGTAAGATAATTTACCCCATTCTATCTCTCCCTTTCTCCCTCTCTCAATATATTCTTCTCTCTTCCCTTAATTTGATTTTTTTAGATATCATCCCTTCATATTCAACTCACCCCATGCCCTCTGTCTATGTGTATATCTATATCTATATGTGTATATATCTATATCTATCTATCTATCTATATATATATTTCCTTCAGCTCCCCTAATACTGAGGTCTCCTGAATTACACACATCATCTTTCCATGTAGGAATGTAAACAAAACAGTTAAACTTTAGTAAGTCCCTTATGATTTCTCTTTCTTGTTTACTTTTTCATGCTTCTCTTGATTCTTGTGTTTGAAAGTCAAATTTTCTATTCAACTCTGATCTTTTCACTGAGAAAGCTTGAAAGTCCTCTATTTTATTGAAAATCCATATTTTTACTTGGAGCATTATACTCAGTTTTGCTGGGTAGGTGATTCTTGGTTTTAATCGTAGCTCCATTGATCTCCAGAATATCATATTCCAAGCCCTTTGATCCCTTAATGTAGAAGCTGCTAGATCTTGTATTATACTGATTATGTTTCCACAATACCCAAATTGTTTCTTTCTGGCTGCTTGCAGTATTTTTTCCTTGATCTGGGAGCTCTGGAATTTGGCAACAATATTCCTAGTTTTCTTTTGGTGATCTTTTTCAGGAGGTGATTAGTGGATCCTTTCAATTTCTATTTTACCCTCTGGATCTAGAATATCTGGGCAGTTCTCCTTGATAATTTCTTGAAAGATGATATCTAGGCTCTTTTTTTGATCATGGCTTTCAGGTAGTCCAATAATTGTTAAATTATATCTCCTGGATCTATTTTCCAGGTCAGTGATTTTTCCAATGAGATATTTCACATTGTCTTCCATTTTTTCATTCCTTTGGTTCTGTTTTATAATATCTTGATTTCTCATAAAGTTACTAGCTTCCACTTGCTCCAATCTAATTTTTAAAGTAGTATTTTCTTCAGTGGTCTTTTGGACCTCCTTTTCATTTTGCTAATTCTGCCTTTCAAGGCATTCTTCTCCTCATTGGCTTTTTGGAGTTCTTTTGCCATTTGAGTTGGTCTATTTTTTAAGGTGTTATTTTTTCAGTATTTTTTGGGTCTCCTTTAGCAAGTCATTGACTTTTTTCATGATTTTCTTGTATCATTCTCATTATTCTTCTAAATTTTTCCTCTGCTTCTCTAACTTACTTTTCCAAATCCTTTTTGAGCTCTTCCTTGGCCTGAAACCAATTCATATTTTTCTTGGAGGCTTTTGATGTAGGCTCTTTGACCTTGTTGACTTCTTCTGGCTGTATGTTTTGGTCTACTTGGTCACCAAAAAAGATTCCAAAGTCTGATTCTGAATTTGGGTCTGTTTTTGCTGCCTGTTCATGTTCCCAGCCAACTACTTGACCCTTGAGCTTTTTGTAAAGGTATGACTGATTGTAGAGCAAAGAGTACTTTGTCCCAAGCTTGAGGGGCTGCGCTGTTGTTTTCAGAGCTATTTCTACACAGCAAGCTCTCCCACACCAGCTCTCCTCCTCCCTCAAGAACTGCCAACCCAGACCACGACTAAGATCCAAGCAGGCTCTGCACTCCTGCTCTGATCTGCCACTTAATTCCTCCCACCTGGAGTGCCTGGGGCCAGAAGCACCTGCAGCTGGAAGCAGCCCCAGAGCTGCAACACTTCTGTGCCCCCAGGGCTGGGGCCAACTGCACACTCCTTTCACTCAGTTCTACCCACTAACCTTCTTTGTTGTCTTTGGCATTTGTGGGTTGAGAAGTCTGGTAACTGCCACAATTCACTGATTCAGGGTGCTATGCCTGTTCTGTCTGGCTCCCAGTCTGGTTGGTCCTGGCGCAGCCCATGCTGGGCTCTGCTCTGCTCCCAGCTCTGTGCAGTAGACACTTCCCTGCGACCATCCAGGCTTTCCTGGGCTGGAGCCCTTCTTCCCTCTGTTATTACATGGGTTCCACAGCTCCAGAATTTGTTCAGAGCCATTTTTATAGGTGTTTGGAGGGACCTGGGGGAGAGCTCAAGCAAGTCCCTGCTTTCCAGCCACCATCTTGGCTCCACCCCCCATGTCAATTTTTTTAAACTTATTTTTTTATGTCAGTAAATATAGCACTAAGAATACAAAAGAATAATGTGAGAATGGTTATCATTGGTACAATTACTAAAAGTATCTAGAGTGAATTGGACTAGAAAAACCTGATTTATCTTCTTGAACAAATGTCAAAGTTACAGTTGAAGGGAAGACATTTAAGCATAGCATTTTGGAAAATTATCTATCAAAAACATATTCAGAAAAGATCACAATTTGATCTGAGCTGAACTCGTAACACAGAATAAAAACAAAGCTAAAGATTGCCCCAAATTGACACTGATAAAGTCAGAGCAAGTCGGCTTGGGGTGGCAAAACCTGGGTCATGCCTTGGTTTTTATGAAGTTTTAAAATGGAGATGGCACTTTGAAATATAGGAAATGAAATCACATTATGGTAAGGAATTACTGCTAGGCACTGATTCTCTCTACCAAGTCCCTTTCTCTAAGGGACCCATGCATGTAGTCCATACTGAGTACAATCCTATGGGAGCCTGGCCTTTCATGGCAGTCGGGTTAGGCTCCCTTTCTCACACTTTTTTTGCTCACTGAAGCCCCACCATGACATCATAGGGACACATTTTTTAGGGATTAGGTTTTGGCTCATAACTGTGTTTTCCCAAAGGTGAGAATAGAAAGGTACTAATGTACAACATAAATCAGATATGTAGGGGAGGGGTAGTTAATTGCTATAGACAAAATAAATGTGAATAGACACAAAATATTCACAGTGCCCATTGATAGAACAACTTAAAACAGGATTCATAACAATTTATAACTGCATTATACTCACTTAGGAGGCTGATATTCAAACCTTTAAGATCATAAGGCAGTTTCCAGGACTGCTGATTAGACATTTTATATTCATATTTCATCTCATTTCTGTATTGTTTAAATGACTCCTGGTGTATGTCATCTAGTAAAACAGGCCAGGTTTGGTACAACCCTGTTGTAAGTGGTCATCATTTCCAAGAGGGTTGGAGCAGTTGCTGGGCTCCTCCTTTTGTCGACATTCAGTCAAATCTGATGGGACTCAGGACATCTTGACTTCTTAAACTCACAAGGTCACCTCCAAAACTGGATATACTAACCTCAAGATGTATTGTCTACCATCAGGAAAAATAAACACAGAAAAGCCATCCAAACCCAAGATTAGGCTTGCTTAAGCAAGATATATGCTTTCGTTGATATTAGTTCACAGCCTCATGATGATGAGGGTGGGAGATGGGGTCAAACTTATACTCCCCCAACTCCTTGAAAAAAGTGGCTCAAAACTGTCTTGACAGGATCCAAAGCTAAAAAGGAAAAGGGACCTGAAGGTGGGGACAGTCTTTTTATACATGACCACCAAAGCTCCCACATGGTTGACTGGAAGTAGGTAGAGCAGTCCTATGTGTGTTTTGTGGGACCAGGCCCATAAGTCAACTCAATGTCCTCCCCTCCTCCCTCCAGTAAAGCAGAAAAACTTAGATAAAATCAATAACCCTAAGAAGTTTGCATCTGTCTTCTTTACATATACCACCCTCTCTACCTCAGCCTGATGTTCTTTTGAAGATCAATTTTTACCCATCCAAAAGCCAGCTCTTTCTTTTGTAGATTCATTGACATTTTCAGTGAAGGAAACATGAAAACTTCAATAAAACTGAACATCCTGAAATCATTTGCAAGTTTTCCCACCATTTACACTAACCGTGAAGTTGTAATGGCTTAGTCTCTTGTTATTATGCAATGGTTTTCAAGCTTCTCTTGGGACAGAGTCCAGAACATTTATACATTCATTGATCATTTAATGATTAAACTACATTGCTCAAAGTGGAGTAAAAGCCAAGCCATAACTTTATTATATAAATCATATTTCATAAAAGCTTTCCAAATTACTAAAGTATACAGTACATGACCCTTCCCTTCAGTCTCTGTCCTTTACAAGTAAGTTGTTTATTGAGTTATTTTAGTCCTCCTCCATCAAAGAGCAGAAATAAAGAGAAATCATTAATTTCTTCAATATTGGAAGTTTTATAGATCTAAGCTTATCAGTTCAATATAGAAAAAATCTTACGTATGGGAAAAGCACTTAAGTTACTCAGACAAATGCCTGAGATATTCAAACACTCTCCCTTCTTCCTAGTTCCACCAAACCATGCATGTGGTCAGTTACTAGTATAGGGTGTTTCTAAAGTCTGGACACATAGGCAAAAATGCATATTTTCAAGAAATGAAATGAATGAAATTTTCAACAACATTTTACTTAATTGGAATATTAACGAATAACATCTTCAATATGATTTCCATCATTTGTGATGCAAAGGTTGATGCGCTTTGCAAGATTCATGTGAACTTGATGCAATAACTCCACATTGCCATCAGTTTTAGCACATTCACTCACTGCATTCAGTCAAGTGTGTTGCATCTGTGATTTTCATTGAGTACACCTTCTCCTTTAGCATACCCAAGAAAAAGAAGTCAAGGGGCTAAGGTCTGTTAATATTCCAAATATTTCAAAATATGCATTTTTGCCTGTGTGTCCAGACTTTAGGAACACCTTGTAATTAATCTGAAAAGTCCCCTATCAATAATCAGCATAGAAACTGCCATAAGTATGTAATGTGATGTCCATTCTTCCTATAATTTCTATTATCTTTTTTAAAAGAAAAACCTCATATAACCTGATGTAAATTACTGAAATGAAACAGTAAGATGCACATTGGAAAATTTTTATATTGAAATGACCATGCCTGTTATAGTATTTCCATGCCATGGATAGAGTTGGATAGAGTTTAAGTTTTACAAGTTGTTGAGTGAAGAGTGACTGCCACTGTCACTGATGACATTTTCCATATTAGAATATCCAGTTATTTTTAAATGATATGGTAGATGGCTAAATTTATCATAAGGTTAAAACAGTTGCCTTTAATTTTTATCTATCTTTTTGCTTTAGTTTATTCATCTATAAAATGCGAATAATAATGTCTTTAGCACTAACCTCATAGGGATGTTGTGAGGATCAAATGAGATAGCCTATATAAAGCACTCTGAAAATCTTAAAAACTATAAAAATACTAGCCAACATTATTTATAATTATTACTATCCTTCCCCCATGCTGTCTGTGATCTCTAACTACTAACTGAGACTTTCTGGCCACTGTGTTGTTCTCCTCTTGTAACTTTAATCCACTGAATATTAAAATATGGTAACTCTCTTTTATTACATCATTTTTCAATGCTACTTCTTTTTACTTAAGTCCGATAAGTGAGATATATCTCACTAGATTGTGATGTATGGACATATAACTGTTATTCATTAAGCTACACAGGCCTGGGTAGGCAAATCAGATGTCTATATTTAGAAGTAATTTCCCCATATTACATTCTTATAAAAATAAATATTCTAAAATAGCACTTGTAATTTTCATGGGCGTTACATTAGGCTTATTCTCATTATACACACACAGACTCTTAAGAACTTGGGGCTGAAAGATATCTTTTGAAGTTATTTGATCTCATGCTCTGCCTTTTTTCAAAAGGGAAAAGTCTAACCCTTTCAAGATAGATGGTTGACTCTTTTAAATAATTTTTATGGAAGAGTGTATCAATGTAAACCATCTAGAGGGACAGTCCCACCTCCAAGAGAATACTGAGATAACAAAGAAAGAGGGACAGCCTGCACCATAATGGTTGTAGAGTAGTTTTATTGGGGGGAGCTCACTCACAAAGCCCATCCTGGGTGGCAGCAGGACACTGGTAGATCTCTATGCCACACTTAGGCCAGGCCAGATATTATATGGAAATAGAACAAAGAAGCCTTCATGCCAAGAGATGGCTCATGGTCACATGGGTGGGTACATGTAAAATTTCCCGTGGGAATTTACAATAACTGTGATGCCATAGGTCATGTTCTCAGGCTGTTGTTCCCACCACACAAAGGGGTTCAATAACTTTTCTTTAAACCATTCTTACATTTAAGAGATTTTTTTCTTCTCCAGCTCAGCTTGGCATTCAAAGCTAACCTCTTCCAACCTTTCCAGTCCTCTTACACATACTCCCTGCTACATACTCTTTAATCCAGTGACACTGGCCTCCTTGGGAATACTGGCTGTCCCTAATGACTGGAATGATCTCCCTCATGGCTTCTCTGGCTTCCTTCAAGACTAGACTCAAGGGCCACCTTGTGTGAGTCCTCCTCCAACCCCACTAGTGCCTTTCCTCTAAGAACACTGCCAATTTACCTTTTATCTATTTTGTTTGTACATGGTTATTTACACGTTGTTTTCCCCACTAGAACGTGTGCTCTTTGAAAGCAAGGACTGCTTTTTCTCTCTTTGTTTCCCCAGTGCTTCACAGAGACCTAGCAAGTGCTTGACAAATGCTTGTTGACTTGACTTTGAAAGTGGGAACCTGAATGGTGTCTGGAAGCTTTCTCTCCAAACTATGATGGTAAGAGGGAAAACACTTTTTTCAGGAATGGTTGCTGCAAATATTTGATTTTTTAAAAATCCTTTTCTGTTCCAATTAAATACTTTTGCAAATTCTATGTTTTTGGTTAACCAAGGTTTCTATGAGTCTAGTAATTAATGAGTATTGAGAGCTATGCTTTCTAGACTTTACAAGTCCACTGTTTTGACCTGAGTTGGAAACTTAAGTCATACTTCTCAGAAAATATCTCCACAAACATATATCCAAATACATGGGGGGATAGTGCTAGCTGGTCCACAAGCAACATGTATAAGATATGAATGACAATAATACTCACATTCTCCACCTCATAGAATGTGTGAGAGCAAAGTACTTTGTAAATCAGAAAGTATTGTCAGTTTTGTTTTTATTATGTACAAAGTACTATGTTAGGTGTTTTCATGGAACACCAAGAAATATGATACATAACCCCTGCCATCAATATGCTTACAAGCTAATTTAAGAGACAGGGCATACATGGGTAGGTAAAAAATTAAAGAACAAGAATTAAACAAGAACATAAGATAATAACACAGAAAATGTCACAAAGTAGCATGTAATTAAGGGCCAAATAAGTAGTTAAGATAGTAAGGGGAGGGGGAGGTAACTGAACTAGAGTGAGACTTGAGAGATGACCTTGAAAGATGAGCATGATTTGAATAGGAAGAGAGAAGCAGGGGACAGGCATTTCAGCAAAAAGAATTAGTGGGAACAAAAGTGTAGAAGGCATGAGAGGAAAAGCATTCAGGCGACGAGGAATGGATTCTTCTTAATGCAGTAGAGTTCACATAGGGGACAGTGAAGATGAGCCTAGAAATGGAAGTTGAGGCCTGATTATGGAGGATACTAAATATTAGGCTAGAGAGTTTGAGCTTTGTCCTATACGCCATGGAGAGCCATCGAAGTGTTTTGATAAAGGCAGTGACATGATGAAAATGGGATATTTGGTAAATTAATCTCCGGAACAGCTCCAGTTAAAGAGTGGGAAGAGGAAGGAGAGCTATGGTAAGAGATAGAGCTGGTTCTGGAGAACCAGAAGAGAATAGTATGAAACCTAAGGGAAGGAATTCTACGAAGTGTCCTGACAGTAGTGTCAAATGCTGAGGAGAGATCAGAGGAGTGTGAGGACACAGAGAAAATGTGGAAATTTTATCAATTCAGAATTTTATTTGTCCTCACAAAGTCATTTTATAAAATTATTAATAGATATGTTTTTATTATATGATCTTGCTATATTTATAACTAATGACCAAAGCAACTCATTTTAGAAAGGTTCAAAAATAAGATTTTTAAAGCATATTAACCAACTAGATAGCATTCTTCACAGGAATGAATAACAAGCGGGGAAAGGGGAGGTGGAAGAACTTACTGGTAGTGGGAAGAATTAAGAGTACTTATTCCCCAAGTGATTCTGATGTCATGATCTTCATCACAACAAAGAGCTATTTAAAAAGGACAGTAAACACCTGAAAGAAAACTGAAAAAGGACAGAATGCCCCTGATTAGGCTCAATGATTAGAAACTAATATGCGCTATGAATCATAAACCTGCATGTTATTTTTATGAACTTCCTTTATATAATGGATTTGGTGGAAGAAAATCATGGTTGACTAAATATTAGATTTATAGTCTGTGTCACTTAGAAGAGTTTTAGTTAATTCATTTTTCTTCTTTGTCACTGACAAGCAGTGGAATTTTAAAATAATAAATGCCTTTTTCATTAACAAATGGCCACTGCTCTAAGTGATAAAACTTATGATGAAATATTTACAGATCAAATAACGCACTTTTTCTCAGGAATCATAGAATCTGAAGAACATAATCACAAGAAAAGGCTAGCTGGATGCAAAATGTCAAATGATAAGCTATTGAGTCAGTTTGTTCTATGAAACCAGAGACAACTTCAGGGACTTAGAATGCTTCCTAATGAAAGCAGAAATCTAAATATTGTTTAAGTATGATTGGGGAACTTGAAATTTGATGACAAATTTTGTCACTTTTTGGCAATGATTTTGATCTTTATTCTCACTAATTTGACTCCCAAACTGCATACAGGTGATATCAAATTATTTCCCCCATGAGTAATCAGTCATTTCCCTTTTCTCTTTAAGTATTAACATGAGATTACTTCGTTTTATTGTGCTTCACTTTATTGTGCTTTGCAAATATTGTGCTTTTTACAAATTGAAGGTTTGTGGCAACCCTGAATCCATCAAGTCTATTGGTAGCATTTTTCCAACATCATATTTTCATGTCATGTCTCTTTGTCACATTTTGGTAATTAACACAATATTTCAAGGTTTTTTTGTTATTATTAATTCTGTTATAGTGATCTGTGATCAGCCATCTTTGATAAAATACTAATGCAATTGTTTTGGAGAACCATGCCCATATAAGATGGTGAATTGAATTGATAAATGATATAAATGCTCTGACTCCACAAACTGGCCAGTCCCATCTCTCTCCCTCTTCTCAGGCCTCCCTATTCCCTGAGACACAACAATACTGAAATTAGGTCAATTAATCACCCTACGACGGCCTATAAGTGTTCAGGGGAAAGGAAGAGTCTATCCATTTGGCAAACTTCATTGTCTTATTTTAAGAAATTGCCACAGCCACCTCCAACCTTCAGCACCCACCACTCTAAGTCAGCAGGTATCAACACTGAGGCCAGACCCACTACCAGCCAAAAGATTACAACTCACTGAAGGTTCAGATGATGGTTAATTTTTTTTAGCAATAACACATTTTTAATTAAGGTATGTACATTTTTTAGACATAATACTATTGCACACTCAATAGACTATAGCATAGTATAAATATAATTTTATATGCACTAAGAAACCAAAAAATTCATGTGACTACTTTATTGCAATATTCATTTTGTTGCAGTGGTCTGGAACCATACCTGTAATATCTCCAAAGTATGCCTGTATCAAGTTTTTGTGTGTGATGTTATTTGATTTTCTCCATATCCAGAACCTTATGACTTTTTACTTTATTAACTATTCATGATATATAGGGGTAAGGCTTCTGATAAGTCTATAAGCTTTAGATCTTTTGTCATTGCTAAATCCTGAATCATATTTTCCAACATATTTTTCACTGTCTTCTCCTGTGCCCACCTTTTGTATTGAAGTCATCAAGTATGAAGTCATCAAGGTATATGCTGACTTGGTTTGGAGCATTATTCTATGAAGAATTTGACAAAATGCTCCAAGCCAAGATGTTGTCACATTACCTGCAATTATCTTCACAAAGGTGGTCTTTTTTGCTTGTGTTCACCATAAGCACTACAAAGCATGATGACCAAGGATCCAATGTGATATTTCTTGTTACCCTTGGGGTATGAAGAAATCAATTCTAACAACCTCCTTATTTGCCTCTCAAACTTCTTTGTGTCTTCTGGCTTCATTTATATCACGAGTGTAGGTTCCTCCAGTAGCGTATTACCTTCCTGGTCTTTGCAAAACTGCCTCCTATTTAGAAAACCAACAGTGAAACTATCATTGAGAGATGGTTTCAAGATGGCGGTACCCTCTGTTCCCTTTTTCTCCCCTCTGCTACCATCATTACAGAAGTAGGGGGGGACTACATTCCATTTGTATTTTTTTCTTGGGTTTCCATTGACAAATAATTCAATACCTTAGTGCTAGCCTGCTGGTTGGCCACTCTATTCTTAGCTGGGCTTGTCCTTGGATGGTAGGCATGGTCAGTCACCAGGGTAGTTACCAGCGTCTTTTAAGTTTGGTAGAGGTTGTAGCACTGCTGGCACAGTCTTCAAGGATCCAGGGCCACTTTCATTCTCTGATGAAAGTTCAGAGTAGAACCCATACTTGACTTCAAAGTTCTATTAATTAAACAGCAGAATTTTAAAAATTAGTGAATTTTTAAAAATAGTACAAGAAAAGAAAGGATATAAGTAAGGCTAAACAATAATTTATGTGAAAAACATTTGGGGCTTTTAGTGAACTAACTCAACATGAATTAATATTGTGATGCGGGTAGTTAAAAAACCCTAACATCGTTCAAGGGGTAGTAACAGAAGCATTATGTCCAGAACAAAGGAGATTGTCCTATTATACTCTGAATTGAGATTATTATATTGAGATTTGATGATATAATCTAATATATCTAATAATATAATAATAAATGATATAATCGAGATTGTAGCAGTCCTGCTATATGTTAGAAAGGACATTGACAAAATGGAACACATTGTAGAAGAGAGTGACTAGGTCGATGAATGTCCTCAAAACCATGCCATATGAGGATAATGAACTGGGGGTTTTTAGCCTTTAAAGGGCCATCATTGTGATGATGCTTGACTCCAGAATGCAGAACTGTAAGCAAAAGGTGGAATAGGCTATACGTAATTTTTCTTAAGCAATTAGAGTTTTCCAAAAATGAAATAGGTGTCTTTAAGAGGTGGTGCCTTCAATAGAATCCTGAATGGACACTTTTAAGGCATTCTGCTCATGTTTGGGCTGGGATAAGTGACTTCTGAGGGCCTTTCTAACTTCCAGATTCTGCAGTTCTGCTCTTCTAGTAGCCACAATTATTTGCCCTTGCTATAAAACTCAAGTCAATTCAGTTTGATAAGCATTTATCACCTGTTATGTGTAGGGCACTATGCCGCTGAAAAAAAGAAAAGGGTTCACAAATCATGGCCCGTTGACTTCAAAGAGATTTCAGTTGTGTAGAGAAGCAAAGGTATGTAAACAGAGAGCTATAATGTAAATTAGAAAGCAAGTACAAAGAAGATAGCTGTATAGTGTTCTAAATTAGAAGGAATGCTTTCTAATTCTCTAACACCATGGTAAAGAGAGTCCTTATGGAACATTAGGAGTCATATATAAATTATTCTGATCTTACCTCCTACCATTGACCTTTGTTAATAGAATACCTGGACACAATGGGAGGTACCTGGTCCACAATGTAGCATACCTCATATTTCCAACTTCTAGCTTTTGGCAGAACTATAATTTCGGAAGACAAACTAATGATGGACCTCAGCAGAAAGTGCTGCCACCTACTGACTCATCTCAGAAGCTCAGAGAATTTGTTGAAAGTGCTAATAAAATCAGTCTGACTTTGTTTCTATTCAAAATCAATACTGAATCTTTTGGGTGTTGAATCTAATCTCTGACAATAATACTTGTGTTGATTTAAGTAGTGTAGTCATCACTTAAGCCAGATAATCTGAATTGTTGCTTATCTTGTCATCTCTTGCTATTATTATCACCTCAGTTTCATTAACTTCAGTGATGTTCTCACCATCTCTGTCTAATTCTCAATTGTGCCTAGGACTCAATAGAATCTGGGGGAAGTCTGGGGTCTCAGCCTGCTCTTGTGGGGATACCTTTGGGCAGAAAAGGAAACCAGGAATACTCTGAGCTGATGTGATTCAAATAAAGAGCATTATACTGGACCGGCCAGTATGTCATCATTTTGTGTTTTCTGAACTAGTAACCCCTGTGTGTGTGGCCTTGTGAGCCAGAAGATGCACGACGTTGACTGGTCCCAACACTATGAATATCACCACCATAATACAAGGAGAGAACACCCAAAACTAAGACATCTTAGGGACTTTGCCACCACCACCTGACCTCCCTCATCCTCCTTGCTCCTTAACTGCACTCACTCTATTTTTCATACCTGTACTGTATTGATCCTACATGCCTACTCAGCCACACACAACATCTCTATTACTTCATCATGGACAAAGTTGACCTTTTTTTTTAAAACCACTAATCAATAAACATTTATTAAGTGCCTACTTTGGGTAGCTAGGTGGCATAGTGGATAGGGTGGCAGACCTGGAGGCAGGAAGACTCATCTACCTGAGTTCAAATCTGGCCTCACTTACTAGCTGTGTGACCCTGGGCAAGTCACTTAACCTTATCTGTCTCAGTTTCCTCATCTGTAAAACGAGCTGGAGAAGGAAATGGCAAACTACTCCAGTATCTTTGCCAAGAAAATCCCAAAAGAGGCCACAAAGAGTTGGACATGTCTGAAAAATGACTAAACAACAAAGTCTCCAAGTTAACTACTTCCTGATATCCCTTGAATTCCCTGTGCAACTATATACAGCCAATTCTTCCTTTCCTCAAGTACTCTTGAAGCTGAAAGTTATAGAAGAAATGTTCCCTCTAGTGTTGTGAATGGCACTACTTCTGCCTTCCAGCTCCAGTGTCCTAGTATCCTAATTTAGAGTCAGCTGTGGAAGAAGTCTTTAAATCAAAATACTTAATTAGCTCCTAAGGAAAGTGGTTTGTTTTGTTTTTTGAATGAGTGAATATTACGGAGATTATATGAGGTCAGACCTGGCCTTTTGTGTGGTCGCAAACTCAAATTTGGCCAAAGCCTGCTTCCTGTTTTTTATTCTACTTCTTCAGAGCCCACCCTCCCCAGAGTACATACAAAATTGCCCTATTCCGAGAGGCAATACTATTTATTCCAAAACTTAAGTTCAGAGCAGGCTATTGAACAAAGGGATAGGATGAGAATGATAGCTTTAATCTGTTTCTCTCTCAGCAATTCTGAGCTAATACCATACCTAGTATCCTTACCCTGTGCATAGTTTGAAATTATTTCCAATTACAGAGTGTGCGGGAGCCAGCTTGAACTGGCTTGTTAGAGCCAATTGTTAAATTTTCAGTATAAATATTTACACCTTGGAAGTGGGCTAGCCCTACAAATTATAGCTTTATTTATTGTTTGTTGTTGGTTGTCTGGACTTAAGAAAAGTGATGGTGAAAATGTTATTAACGCAGATTAAATTTAAAAGTGTGCCTTGAGTACATCTTTTCAGAGAGCTGGTTGTTAAATATTAATCAGTATGCCCTCTATATATTTTATATGTGCAATAGTTGTTTGCATAATATCTCCCCCATTAGAATGTGAGCTCCTTGAAAGCAGGGACTGTTTTTTGTCTTCCTGACCCCAGGCTGGGGCTCTATCCACTGTACCACCTAGCTGCCCCACATGTAGTCTTTTAAACACTGTCCACTTCGGAGCTTGTTCAGAGTATTCTCTTACTGCCTTCTGTCTACTTTCTGCCTGGTGAAGCAGAGGACTTTCAGTTGGCTGCTGAGCTGGAACCAAGAGTACATACAAAAGGCCCCAGTTGAGATACTCCCTATATTTCTTTTCTACTGGTCCCAGGGTACAAAGATGACTTTTTTTGATCTCCATAGGGCCAGTGGGGAGAGTGGCCTTCTCTCAATGGCCTGGTCCATGAAATCATGGCGTCCAAGGCAAGGCTTTGTATCAGATAGGGCCACTTCCTATTTGTTTTCTTTCCTTTGGTACAGGGCTTTTTTTTTTTTGCAATCTCACAAGGCTGGAGGAGCAGAGGTACAGTGATGGCAGTACATACCAGAGTTTGCTGGCAGATTGAACTAGTATGCCAACAAAGTCTTGAGCAGTGACCTGCTTGACCCAGCCCAGCAGTGGGTTAACCTGGGAGCTGAGAAACCATAACCTCCAGTAAGAGAGTTTACCCAGAGGCTCTGACGCATTCAGAAGTGGGCTGCGTAAGGCAAACGCTTTGTAGCCACAACTTTAAGTCAGAGTCCACCCTCCCCGGGGACCAAATGATTTTGGGAAGAGGGCACCTCTGGTTCAGGAAGGACATTTTCCTCTTGTTCATTCTATGTCTTTCTAGTAAATATCCTTTTATAAAATCTAAAAACTATTTAAAATGATAACAGGGTGCTAATTCCCGAGTTAACCAATGATATGTGGGAGATACTAACTGTAAGTGGTGATGGATTATGGGGAAAACACTACAATGATGCCTAGAGCTAACAGTATTGAAGAACGAGATCATTCTGGGGTCACTCCTAGCATCCTGAAAGGGAAGTGTAGCTGCCTTCTGGGAACTGAAAATACCAATGGGAGTTGGATCCCCAGCACCCATATGGGGTATACTAGACACAGCAATAAGATAAAAGAAAAAATGTAAAGCATAAACTTGGCTGAAAAGTAGACAAAACTGCACCTACTTGCACTAACCTCTAGTTTCCTTTGTAATCTTATGTATTATAAGGTATTATTTTGAAAAAGGGTTCATAAGCTTTTTTAGACTGCCAAAGGGGCCCATGACACAAAAAGATTAAGAAGCCCTTGGTAGAATTTCAAGGTAAATAATGAAAAAAAAGAAAAGGAGGCATGAAGGAGGAATAGCATTGTAATATAGAGCAATAATCATTAAAAAAACTATTTGGTATTGGTTAAAGATAAAAAAATATAGTCCACTGGAACAGGCTAGCTAAAAATAAAGAAGTAGAAGAAATCATTGAATTTAATAACTGAGAAAATAAATTATTTGAGAAAGAATTCCCTATTTGACAAGAACTACCAGGAAAACTGGAAATAGAGTGATCACAACGTCCATATCCTTTGATCCAAAGATCATTTACTAGGTATATATTCCAAAAATATCAGAAATAGAAAGTAACTTGCCCACAGTCATATAAATAGTAAGTGTCTAAGGCCAGATTAGACCTCATCTTCCAGTCCAATGTCTGATTCTACAACACTGAGGTTTATTTTTTTTTTGCAGGGGGGCATGTGAGGGGGCATTTTTTTGATGGTTTCAAGTCCTTTTTCAGTTCCTTTTCTAAAAGAATCTATCTTTTTGATGTAGAGGTTACCACTCCACCTTTACACCTCCAAGTAAGCAGGCTCCAAGTATGGAGAAACAGTGAATTATTTTTGATTACTAGGTGCAAAGATTGCTTTAATTAGGAACAAACCAAATAGCTCTCTTTCTCTAGGGGCAAGGAGTGGGTAGACTCCTCAACATTGAATTTCCTGGTGTCCTGGTGACTCTGTTTCCCCTCAAGAGGGACTGTCACCTGTCCCCATCAAATGAAGTCATCTTTCATGCAGCTTATTACTGAAACAGTTTATAGTGTGTGATCCATGTGCAAAAGTCACAACTCTTTAACTAGATTTAGATGAATAGACACAGGTAACCTGACCTAAAACTTGAGGTATGTGTAAAACAAAGCCCTCCCTAAAAGTTACTTGAGGACCCTATAAATCACTTTATAGGAAACCACCTTGAAAAAGTAAATGCAATCTCTCCTTCCTTAGCAAACTTGAATTAACACAACTACTTGGCAGTTTATTATTGATGGGACTATAGATTGGCGGGGGCGGGGGGAGGGAACAATATGACAACTTATAGTAAAAGTTACGAAACTGACATTTGACACAGTAGTCCTAAATCTGAGGATAAACCCTAAGGATGTTACTTTAAAAAAAAGACCTATCTGTACAAAAATATTGATCGAAGCTTTAATTTCTAATAGAAAAATAAAAGATCAAAACAACTTGCATATCCAATTATTGGGACCTAGCTTAAAATATTGTGTAATAGCAATGTAATTAAACACCATTGAGCAATTAAAATGACAAATATGTTGAGCTCAGAAATATGGAAAGAATAACTTACATATTGGTTACAACTATATTTAAAAAAGCCAACAATGGCAACAAAACTTTATAAGAACTCAGAAAACCTTTCAAAAGGGAACAAATATAGTGCTATTTCATATATTATTGTTTTAAAGATAAACATGTAACCAGTTCATATATTATGGTTTTATTTGTGGGTTTTACTCCATATTCCATTTGATTGTATTATTTAAGAGTAATATTGACTTCATGATTAAAAATATCTTAATATGAGCTTTCTTCAGACAGGTAGTGTTTACTTAGGTGATTAATATTTTCCAAATGTTCTGAAATTCGAGGTTGGAAATTTCTCCACGTATTAGAATAACTTGCCTGGAAACTTAAGAGTCAGAATCCTACTGTGAGAATTATTACTTGTCACTTTATCGATACATAAAAATGCAGATTTTGTTGCCTAGATGTCTTCTAGGTGACCTTGAAAGCTTAAAAGCCAATTTCTGGTTTAAGTTTCCTTGTAAAATCCTTTGGACAAAAGTAGGAATGGATCATTTTTCCACAGAGTTCTCTGGCTAGCTAAATTCTTCCTCTGATCCTCCAGATCACATCATGTTCCCTCGTGTTTCCAGGACAGTGTGCAGACTTGATTCCGTATGGTTTCTCTGTTACTAGAAGGAACAATCTCACTTTAATGGCATTTACAAGGAAACTGAGCCTGAAGCCTGGTTCTCATTTTCAGCCTGAGGTCAATCAGAATAGTCAGCAAGGCCAACAAAGAATTTTATGTGCAAATGGACAACTTGTTCTTGAAGGAAAAGAAATAGACTATAGAAACTTGCCTCCCAGCCAGACTGAGTTTTCATATTAACAAAGATTTCTTTATTGTCAACCTTTTTCTTGCTCTAAGTTACTTCAACCTGGTCAAGCAGCCTCTCCTCAATTCTCATCATTCACAATTTCTCTATTACCCCTGACATTCTAAATTATTTACTCTTTCATCCTGTCTTCTGAATTCAACTTAGGTGACATTTTATGCTCCTGGTCTTGGTTCGCCTCCTGTGTGTGTGTGTGTGTGTGCGCGTGAGTGTGCGCGTGTGCGTGCGTGTGTGTGTGTGCGCGCGCATGAGTGTGCGCGTGTGCGTGCGTGCGTGTGCGTGTGTGTGTGTGTGTGTGTGTATAAAACCTCTATCCATTATCCATTGATTTCTTAAATTCCTTAAGACTCTTTTTGGTCTGATGTTTTTCTTCTTCCTTACTTGCTACCTCATGCCACTTCCCTACACAAATGGTTCTAATTGTTATCTTCATGTCTCCTGAATCTTTATCCGTGTGAGAGAATGAGAGAGTACTTGGTGGGCATCACAGATGACACTTGGGATTGAGAAACATGATTATTTTCTTATTATATTAGTAACCAATTTTATATATAGGACTCAAAGATCCTCATTTTGATTATTAATAACTAATTATTAGGAGGTCAGTTATTAGGTTTTTTCCCCTATTTTTATCCTCATTCAAAGCCCAGTTCTTGTGAAGGACAGGGCTGACAAGAAAACACTTTCCTCAATTTTGGGCAGGACCCAATGCAATTGGGAGAGTTTATTTCCGATAAAAGGATAAAGAGCAGGGAGGGAACCTGTGTCCTTAAGACTACATGTGGCTTTCTAGGTCCTTAAGTGTGGCTTTTTGACTGAATCCAAATTTTACAAAACAGATCCTTTTATTTTTATTGATACATTTTTGCTCTTTTTTTCTATTGTTATTTTAAAAATGAACATATTTAAAATACCAAAGAATAAAATAAGTTTCAATGAAATAATCCTCCCAGATTGACCAGCACAATTTGAACATTAGTAAATCATAAGGGCTAACTCAATGGCAGTGATGGTCATTATTTAATTCTAACTTCCTCCATATGACTGGCACCACTACTGCACAAGGTTGGTTGGTAAAAGTTTATGGGGGTTGTGTATACCAGTCTGTTACCAACTTTTGACAATGGTGCATTGTGTTTCTGTTTGAAATGGAATTTGTAAATAGTTGCACAGCTTGACAATATTTTTTAATTCTCTCTACTTAACAGCCCATCATGTCAAAGAGAATGCTGAAGGAAGAAAACAGATTTTTAAATGCAGATTGGGAACGGTAATATTATCTTGTTTCTGCTAAAGATAAAATTATTTACTTGCCTTGTGATACTGCAATATTAACATTAAAGAAATTCAATGCTCATCAGCATTATAACACTCATAAAGACCAGAAATATTTTAAATTAGAGGTAGAGGCATGAGAGATTGCATTGCAGAAATTAAAAGATGAAAAGCAAAAGCAAAGACAATTCTTCTAAGCAGCAATAAGACCTGGAAATAATGTCACTGAAGCAATTCACAAAGTAGCTTATATACTGGGGGAAAAGGGAAGCTTTCAGTGATGTAGAAATTGTAAAAGAATGCATTGTCAAAGTTGTAAGATGCTTAGACCCCAAAAATGTTTCCAAGTATAAACAACTGCCTCTTTCAAGGAAAACCATAACATGAAAGCATGAATTAGCCTTCAACTTAACAGAGCAACTTCATGCAATACTTCAAAAGGAAAATATGTATTATTCAATCACTTCGGATGAATCAACTGATACTGCTGACTTGGCGGAGGTATTATACTTCATTCAGGTCATAACAGGAGATTTTCTTTGCTATGAAGAGTTACTCACTTTGGGCACTCATGTGAATAGAACATGATGAATAGATCTCTTCAACAACTTTCAAGATAAATGTCATGAAGTTGGACTGAATTTGGTAAATTTAGTGAGTGTATGTACAGACGATGCACCTTCCATGACAGGAAAACGTGAAGGGTTTATTGCACAGATAAAAAACCTATTAACAGATCCAGATGCTCTCATTTCTTTTCATTGTATCTTACACTAGCAAAATCTCTGTGCTAAAGCTAGCATTTTAAGTGACACCCTGCCACAAGTTATAAGTATTGTTACCTATATTCTTCATGCAAATGCAACACTGCATCGTCCGTTTCATAACATGCTGGGGTTGAGTGATGAGATATTCGGTGTAGATTTGCTATATCATTCTAAAATGTATTGGTTATTGCAGGGACAGGTATTATCCAAAATTTTATCTCTGCGAGGACAGACAGTTAAATTTTATGAAGAACAGTCAGCAATGTGAATTATTGAAGGAAGATTTCCATAGGAATGCTGTATTTTTGTGTGATATGTCAAATCAAAACACTTGAAAATTAAGAATCTTTAAGAATTTGAGAATCATGACATCACACTCAAATGAGCATTTCAGCCTCACCTAGTTGATATCACCAAGGCACCTAAAGAACTATAGATTGATTGAGCTCTCAGTAGATGACATTTTAAAGTCATTGTTTTATACTAAGAAAGAACCAATTGAAATATGGGGAAAAATGCTATAGAATAACCCATATCTTTTGCAACATGTCCCAAAAATGCTTTCTTGCTTTTCTACCACTTATTGCTGCGAATTTACATTCTCCTTCCTCTCCTCCCCCCTCCGCACCCAAGACAGCATGCAATCCAATATCGGTTCTACATATACCTTCACATTAAACTTATTTACACCATTGTCAAGTTCTAATGAAGAATTATAACCAATGGAATGAATCATGAGAAAGAAGAAACAAAACCAGAAAAAGGGAAAAAAAAGAGAGAGCAAAAAGTTTCCCTCAATCTGCATTCAGACTCCATAATTCTTTCTGTGGATGTGGATAGTTTTTTCCATCATGAGTCTTGGAACTGTCTTTGAAGCTTGTATTGCTAACAGCCAAGTCTATCAAAGTTAGTCATCACAGACACCGTGTGTCTGTAATCATGCATAATGTTCTCCTGGTTCTGCTCCCCTCACTCAGCATCAGATCATGTAAGTCTTTCCAGGTTGTTATGAAGTTTGTCTGCTCCTCATTTCTTATAGGAAATAGTATTCCATTACATTCATATACCACAACTTGTTTAGCCATTCCCCAATTGATAGGTATCCCCTTGATTTCCAGTTTTTTGCTACCACAAAAAGAGCTGCTATAAATATTTTTGTACATACTGGTTCCTTTCCCACTTGTGTGATCTCTTTAGGATACAGCCCTAGAAGTGGTATTGCTGGGTCAAAGGGTATTTTTATAACCCTTTGGGCACTGTTCCAAGTTGCTCTCCAGAATGGCTGGATCAGTTCACAACTCTACCAACAATATAGCAATGTTCCTATTTTCCTACATCTTCTGCAGCATTTATTATTTTCCTGGTTTGTCATGTTAGCCCATCTGACAGGAGACATGTGGTACCTAAGAGTTGTTTTGATTTACTTTTTCTAATCAATAGTGATTTAGAGTATTCTTTTATATGACTATAGATATCTTTAATTTCTTCCTCTGAAAACTACCTGTTCATATCCTTTGACTATTTATCAATTGGGAAATGACTTGTATTCCTATAAATTTCACTCAATTCCGTATATATTTTAGAGATGAGGCCTTTATTGGAGACACTGGTTGTAAAAATTCTTTCCCAGTTTTCTGCTTCCCTCCTAATCTTTGTTGCACTGGCTTTGTTTGTACAAAACCAATTTCAATTTAACATAATCAAAATTATCAATTTTGCATTTTGTAACACTCTCTATCTCTTGTTTGGTCATATATTCTTACCTTCTCCATAAATCTGACAGGTAAATTATTCCTTGCTCTCCCAAATTGCTTATAGTATCAGCCTTTATATCTAAATAGTGAACCCATTTTGACTTTATTTTGGTATACGGTGTAAGATATTGGTCTATGCCTAGTTTCTGCCATACTGTTTTCCAGTTTTCCCAGCAGTTTTTGTGAAATAGTGAATTCTTAACCCAGAAGCTGGATTCTTTGGGTTTATCAAAGAGTAGATTACTATAGTCATTGACTACTGTGTCTTGGGTACCTAACCTATTCCACTAATCTATCACTCTATTTCTTAGCCAGTACCAAGTAGTTTTAATGACTGCTGCTTTATAATACAGTTTAATATCTGGTATGGCTAGGCTACCTTCCCTAGCATTTCTTTTCACTAAATCCCTTGATATTCTGGACCTTTTGTTTTTGAATTTTTCTATTATTTTATCTAGCTCTACAAAATAATTTTTGGTAGTTTGATTGTTATGGCACTGAATAAGTAAATTAATTTAGGTAGGAGCTCACATTCTAATGGGGGTGACAAATATAAAAATAATTAGGTACCTACAAGCTATATACAACTAACTTTATAATCAAATCTAAGGTCTCTAGCATTTGCATCAAAGTTCTCCTGTTAGAAATGTTATACAAAGTCTGATTCTGACTTTGAAGGGTCATGGTCAAAGATCTGACACATAAAGCTCCTGGATTTGGCTTTCTAGAATAACTCAAAATAAGATTTGTAGAAGTCAGAACTTTCTAAACGTGATAGGCTTATCTGGCTTTCCTGTTTTTGAATGAGACTAAGGAGGTCACCCTGTGTAAAGCTTTGGGGATTAAAGAATTGAAAACAGCTTGAATAAGAGAAGAGTTCCTCAGTCACTCAACTTGTAACATCTTAGTTATCTCTGACTCTTCTGTGTCCCTTACCACCCCACAATTAATCAGTTGTCAAATTGTGTCTTGTCTACATTTCCCATAATCTCTCCCCTTCCGTTGACTTTCCTCCCGGTCCAGAAACTCATGGCCTCCTGCCTAGACAATTGCAAACAACCTCCTAATTGGTTTCCTTTCTTTCAGACTCTTCCTTCTCTAATCTGTCTTCTAAAATAAAATGTCTAATGCTCAGGTTTGATGTCACTCCCCTATTAAAAAACCTCCAGTGAATTCCTCTTGCCTATGGGAAAAACTACAAACTTCTCAATCCAGCAATTAAGGCCCTCTATAATCTGATTTACCTTTATGAACTCTACAATTTAGCCAGACCATACTGTTCCCTGAATTCAACATGCTGCATCCTACGTGCGCGCATTTGCACAAGTCCCCCATGCCTGGAAAGGGCTTCCTTTTCATCTCCACCTCAGAATCCTTGTCTTCCTTCCAAGCTCAGCTCATCTGAGCTCAGCATCTCATTCCAAGATCCTTCCTTCTCCTCCTTTTTGGATACTCTCTCTCCTCAGATGTTATTGTATTGCATTTATTTATGTGCACGTTTTATTTTCCCTCAGTAAAACGTAAGCTCTTTCGGGGCAGGGCCTAGCACAGTGCTTTGCACAGAGTAAATATTTAGTGAATGCTTAAATTGACTTGTGGACTTGGAGCAGAGGTATCTTCTTTTTAGATTATGTGAAGAGCTGTCATGGAAAAGGGATTAGCCTGGTTCAGCTTGAAACAACCCTTTGAAATAGGTAGTATAAGTGTCATTATCACATTTTCCACATGAGGATTCAGAAGCTCTGAGAAATAAAGAGAGTTACCAGCATGATCACACAGCTAGTAGATGTCTGAGGGGGGCAGTAGAATTCCTTCCTTCAAGGTCAGGGCTCCATATCCTACATGAAGCTCCTACAAAAACACAAGTAAGCATAAGAGGCTGCTCCACAGGAGGCTGGGCTGCCCCTCACTGGAGCTTTTCAGGATGATGCTGAATGGCCAGCTACTTGCTGGGGATGCTAGAAAAAGAATTCTTGGTTAGGAACAAACTGGACTATAATGAGATCCCTGTCAGCACTTAAGGATTCTATCATTCAATCGTGCCAGGACCTGGCCTGAACTCAGCCAGGAAGGGCCAGATTTAATTCTGAATTGCTGGCATTCTATCCATCACCATAAGCTCTACATTAATTTAATATTGAAGGCTGCCATAAGCCATAGTTGTTGCTATATCGTACAGTGCAAGACAGAGAGTAACAAATGTCAAACAGCTGGAAAGCAGCAGGAGCAGTGTTGACGTTAGCACCACTGCCATGGCTTTGTGGAAATCACACCTGCTACTGCTGCTTCCAGCTGTGCAGCTTCCGGGCTTTCTGCTGCAACAGAATCCATTATTCTTCCTCCCACTCAGAAATCCATTTGGCTCTTTCTCAGTTTGAGAAGTTGTATGATATAGTGGATAGAGCACTGGACCACAAGACCTGTGTTTTTGGACTGGTTCTGTTATCTACAATCCATGTGACCCTAGGAAAATCATTTATCTATTATGAGTCTTCTTTTTCTCTACAGAATTAGCATATTAAATTTCCCTTGCCTTTCACTCAGAGCTGTTAGGAGCTCAAATGAGATCACGTATGTGAAAACACTTTGAAAACAATAATGTATAATACAAAATTACTTTAAAGATCCATGATTTTGCAAGCATGGGAATTCTTTCCTCCAATGCAGGTTGCAACCCTTCTAAGGTATAATAGACATCTTTCATGAGTTATCACTGGAGAAAATCATTACATGAGGGTCAACCTTCTAGTTATAAGCCTTTCCAAATTTAACTGGGATGGTCATCAGGTGATAGATACACGGTCTATCACAGAGCCTTTACTAAAAACCTTTTTAGATTTGTATGACTTGGCAGAATATATGTCCTCCTACAAAGTGTACTTCTTTATCTCATTCTCATCTCAACACACATACAGCTTTTCATATGGTACTTGCCAACCAGGAATTTGAAATTTTGTAAGAGAAGCTTTCGTGAATCATATGTATTTGAATAACTAATATTCTATGTTGTTTAGGATCACAAGGTTATAGATTTAAAGCTGGAAAAGACCTTAAAGATCAAGAAGTCTAAACCTTTTCTTCAATTTCCACCCCATTTTATTAATGAGGAAACAAATCCATAGAGGTCAATGGACTTGACCCAAGGTCATGCATGTAGTAAGTGGCTGAGTTGGAATAAATGCAATTGGAATTTATCATATCAGGAACTTATACCTCAGGTTTCCAATGTGAAAGGCCTGTGATTTTAGCAGAGAAATGCAAATATAAGACCATTTATCTTATTTTTCTTTAACAATAACTATTTAATTCCTCATGATTTTGTACTCCACTGGAAAGGAACCTCTACAGTAGTGTTTGCTTAAAAGATGAAATTCAGAAAAAGAACTTGACATATTTGAGAGCTATGAAACACCTAGTACTGTCCTAAGCACACTTAAACTTTGTGTCAAAAGCTCTTTTTCTCTCTGTACACACACACACACACACACACACACACACACACACACACACACAATATCTATGTGTGTATATATATATGGATGTATAGATTGTATATATATTTTGACCCAAATGAAAACACTGGTAATGTTTCACTTCAATATTAAAGGTAAAAAACACAACAAAACAAAAAAAACCCCAACAAAACCCTGAAATAAGCTAGTTTATATTTAATTTTCTTTGCCTTTGTTTTACTACTTATAAGTGATTCCCAAGCCTTCAGGAGGTTGTTTGATTCTATTTATTATAAAGTGCTCTCAACTTCTGTGGTTTGTGGCATTCACTGCTTCCCCTAGGAAAAATGTCCTGGGCCTTTTGTCCCTCAACCAACCTGAGTGACTTTCGAATATTGATAAAGTAGATTTATGCCCACTTTGAACTATATATGAAAGTCACCTGACTCTTCTCAGCACTCTTCTTTTCAACGGATCATTCAAAATACATATCTCAAATAAGTGACTGATTGTATTCTTATCCCGGAATTAGTGATCCATGAATAAATAATGAATAGTGACAGAAGGCCAGGCATTGTTTATGATTCAGCTCAATAGACTTTGCTGGCAGGAATACTTCCTGCAATAAAACCCTTGATTGCCAAAAAACATTTTTATGATAAAAACTGGTTAGATTCCACATGCACGAAGCCAAAAAACAAGCACTCGAAAACTTACCACAAAAGGAAGTTTATCATTAAACTTTGAAGATTTCAAAAAGCCAATGTTTTCTTTTACTTTTTGTAAGCTCCTTTTTATAATATCTTTCTAAAAGAAAAGCCATATGGACAGACCCCTTTCCCTAATGGTCCAAGTTCATGAGTTTTCTTTTCTCCAAATTAAAAGTCCATTTTCCCCCTGTAGTTGACACAATTGTTTTAGTATTTGAGTCTGGCCCAAGGGAACTTTTACAATTGGGTTACTAAAAGAGGAATTGGGGGGAGGGGAGGTCTTGGAAGTCTAGGAGGGGCATCCTAGTCATCCACATACACAGAAAATGCTGCAAAAGCCAGATAGTAGTTCTGGCAGATCAGCATAGGAGAGAACAAATGGAGAAAAGAAACAAAGAAGGCTGCATCCCATTCTTGGAACACATTTCCTCCTCATTTCTTCCTGTTGAAAGCTTTGCCTTTTTTTTTTCAAAACACACATCAGATATAACCTCCATGAAGTCCTTCTTGATTCCTCAGGTTAAAAGTGATCTATCCATCTTTAAATTTTCCTAGAGCACTCTAACTGGATTTATTAGATGTGCCCATCACAATCTATCTTAAGTTAGACCAAATAAGATGATATTTCTTAAGCACTTATCACAGTGCTTAGCGCATTAGTATATGTTTAATATATACACATGTATGTGTGCATATATGTGTACATACGCACACGAGCGCGCGCGCGCATACACACACACACACACACAGCACAGTAGATAGAGTGTCAGGCCTAAAGTCTGCAAGGCTCATTTTCGGAAGTTCAAATCTAGTCTCAGACACTTATTTATTAGCTGTGTGACCCTGGGCAAGTCACTTAATTTCTGTTTGCTTCAGTTTCTTCACCTGTAAAATGATTTGGAGAAGGAAATGGCAAACCATGCCAGCATGTCTGCTAAGAAAACCCCAAATGAGGTCATGAAGAATCAAACATGCCTGAAAAATGACTCAACGACACATACACACACACATATATGCCTATATATGTGTGTGTATATGTATATGTACCAGGGCTGGTATCTTTTTAAGCTTTGTATCCCTAGAGCTAAGCATAGTGTCTAATACATAGTATGTGTTTTATAAATATTTGTGCAATTGATTTGAGGTCCTGTTTTCCTTTTATCTTTCACATTTCCCATTCTTCCTGGAGCCTATTTTAGGTGGTCAAAAGATGTGAGCAGAGTGCTGTTCTCCCTCTTTGCTTCTAATAATTTCTCCAAGTCATTTTTTAAGTCTCTAACTATAATAATCAATGGCAACTCTATACAAAGCAAGCTATATATGGGATTATTAGGAAATAATTAACAGAAGGAAGACTCTAGAAGGGGTTGGAGAAGTCTTCCAGTAAAAGATAGGACTTAGAGGAAGCTAGGGAGGTCAGTAGGAGGAGCAGAGAAGGTAGAATATGGGAAGAAAGCATGAGGGAAAGCCAGAGAGAATGCTGGGAGCAGAGAGATGAAGTGTCTTGTTCATGGAGTAACCAGGAGGCCAGTATCAATAGATGGAAGAGTACAGGTAGTGGAGTAAGGTGTAAGAAGACTGCAAAGGTAGGAGGGAGCTAGTAGCGCTTTGAAATGCCAAACAGAAAATTTTATATTGGATCCTAGAGGCAATAGGGAGCTACTGGAGCTTATTTGGGGATGATAGAGGGGGAACTGTGTGTGACATGATCAGACTGCATTTTAGGAAAATCCATTTAGCGGCTGAATGGAGAATGTATTGGAATGGGGAGACATGAGGCAGACAGATCCACCAGTGGTATCACAGTAATCAAGGCTTGAGGTAATGAGGACATGTACCAGTAAAGGGGCATATTTGAGAAACATAGCAAAGGTGAAATCAACAGGCCTTAGCAACACATTTGATATGAGGGAAGTGGGTGAGAGATGGTGAGGAGTACAGAATGATTTGTAGGTTGTGAGCCTGAGGGACTGGGAGGGTGTGTTGCCCTCTACAGTAATAGGGAAAGTAGGAGGGTTTAGGGGGAAAGATAATGAGTTCTATTTTGGTTATATTGAGTTTAAGATCTGAACAGCCAGTTCAAGATATCTGAAAGGCAACCAGTTATGAGAGATTGGAGGTCAGCAGAGAGTTCTGGGGTAGGTTAGGTATATTTGAGAGTCATCAGCATAGAGAGAGTAATTAAATCTGTGGGATCTGATATTATCACCAAGTGAAATAGTACAGAGGAAAAAGATAAGAAGGCCTAGGAAGAACCAAGCAGAAAAACAACACTATGCCTGAAGACACCAGAAGAATATAAGGCAATATCACATTAAGTACATCTGTGCTGAATGGTATACCATCTAAGTACCCAAAAGAAAAGTTAACTGAATTACAGAAAGATTTGGATGGTAAGACAATAATTATTGGGGCTTCTGAGTACCTTTTAAAGACTGAGACAAATATATCAGAATGGTAAATAAATGCCTTTGTCTATGAGCTGTATCAGTAATTTAACACTGGCAGAGAAATATGGTGCAATTGTTCACAAAAATTAACCTATTTTGGATTTAATCAGTGACCTGTACTGTCTATTATTCATGTTAAAAATTGTGGGAGAGGACAGAACTGTTTTGGGGTCAGGATTTTACAGATGTTTGCAATTCTTGGTTCATTGTGTGGTGAGTGAGTTTTGGGCCAGGCAGACTCAGATGACCCCACTTGGGAGGCTGACCAAACAGATTTGGGGCTTAGGTCGTACTGTCAGTCACCAGCGAATGACATCATCCTTTTGCTATTTATGATAACTAGGGTCTAGCAGATGTAAAATCTGATTGGTACAAGTTAGAACTCCAGAAGTCTCCACAGGGAAAAGAGAGCTCTCAAGGAGAGAAGTCAAAGATCCAGAGACCAAACCTGACACTTGCCTCCATGTGTGTAGCATATTCTAATTGCACGTAATTAGGCTCCCAATCCCCACAGCAGTCTTAGGAAGAAATTCGTGTAGAATGTGAGTTTAATTAGGCCCCTAGGGATGACCACCAGGTATTTCAGGCCCAGATATATGGCCCCCTGCTCTTCCATCACACTTGAGGGATAACTGATTTGGCTTTACAATACTGCAGAGCCCTTGAGGGTGGAGTCCCAGTCACATGAAACTACTTTTTTTTAATTTATTTTTTTAATTAAGATTTTTTTTTCAAGTTTACAACACTCAGTTCCGCATGATTTTGAGTTCCAGATTTTCTTCCCCCCCTCTCCCCCTGCCCTTCCTCCCTCCCCAAGATGCCATGGAATCCAATATATCTTCTACATATAACTTCGCATTAAACTTATTTACACAATAGTCAAGTCGTAAAGAAGAGTTATGACCAATGGAATGAATCATGAGAAAGAAGAAACAAAACCAAAAAAACAAAAACAACAGAGAAAAAAAGGAGAGCAAATAGTTTGTCTCAATCTGCTTTCAGATCAGATTCATAGTTCTTTCTCTGGATGTAGATAGCTCTCTCCATCATGAGTCCTTTGGAGTTGTCTTTAAACCTTGTATTGCTGAGAAGAGCCAAGTCTATCAAGGCTAGTCATCACTGAATCAATATATCTGTGGTTGTGTATAATGTTCTCCTAGTTCTGCTCCGCTCACTCAGCATCCTATCATGTAAGTTTTTCCAGGTTATCATGAAGTCCGTATCTTCCCCATTTCTTATAGCACAATAGTATTTCATTACCTTCATATACCACAATTTGTTCAGCCATTCCCCAGTTGATGGGCATTCCCTTGATTTCCAATTCTTTGCTACCACAAAAAGAGCCACATAATGTTCTCCTGGTTCTGCTCCCCTCACTCAGCATCAGATCATGTAAGTCTTTCCAGGTTATTATGAAGTCTGTCTGCTCTTCATTTCTTATAGGAAATAGTATTCTATTAAATTCATATACCACAACTTGTTTAGCCATTCCCCAATTGATAGGCATCCCCTTGATTTCCAGTTCTTTGCCACCACAAAAAGAGCCGCTGTAAATATTTTTGTACATACAGATCCCTTTCCCATTTGTGTGATCTCTTTAGGATACAGCCCTAGACGTGGTAATACTGGGACAAAGGGTATGCACATTTTGCTCTCCAGAATGGCTGGATCATTTCACAGCTCCACCAGCAATGTAAGTGTTCCAATTTTCCCACATCCTTTCCAGCGTTTATCATTTTCCTGTTTTATCATGTTAACCAATCTGACAGGAGACATGTGGTAGCTGAGTTGTTTTGATTTGTTTTTCTCTAATCAGTAGTGATTTAGAGCATTTTTTCATACACCTATAGATATCTTTAATTTCTTCCTCTGAAAACTACCTGTTCATATTCTTTGACCATTTCTCAATTGGGGAATGACTTGTATTCCTATCAATTTGGCTTAGTTCCCTGTATATTTTAGAGATGAGGCTTTTATCAGAGACACTAGTTGTAAAGATTTTCTCCCAATTTTCTGCTTCCCTCCTAATCTTTGTTGCATTGGCTTTGTTTACACAAAAATTTTTCAATTTAACATAATCATAATTATCTATTTTGCATTTTGTAATGCTCTCTGTCTCTTGTTGTGTCATGAATTCTTTCCTTTCCCATAAGTTGCTCATTGTTAGGCTGAGCTAATATAATGAAAATGACAATCTTACCTAAATTAATTTACTTATTCAGAGCCATACCAATCGAACTACCAAAAAATTATTTTACAGAGCTGGATAAAATAATAACAAAATTCATCTGGAAGAACACAAGGTCCAGAATATCTAAGGAATTAGTGAAAAGAAATGCTAGGGAAGGTAGCCTAGCCATACCAGATATTAAACTGTACCATAAAGCAGCAGTCATCAAAACTACCTGGTACTAGCTAAGAAACAGAGTAGTTGAACAGTGGAATAGGTTAGGTGCACAAGATGCAGTAGTCAATGACTATAGCAATCTACTCTTTGATAAACCCAAAGAATCCAGCTTCTGGGCTAAGAATTCACTATTTCACAAAAACTGCTGGGAAAATTGGAAAATGGTAGGGCAGAAACTGGGTGTAGACCAATATCTTACACCGTATACCAAAATAAAGTCAAAATGGGTTCATGATTTAGGAATAAAGTCTGATACTGTAAGCAATTTGGGAGAGCAAAAATAGATTATTTTCTTTTTTATAGCTATGGCTTTTCCAAGTCTACACTGGCCATCATTCCAGGAACAAAGAGTTTCTTGCTCCTCCTCTCTGGAGAGATAAACTTTTAAAAAATGAAAGTAGATTTTAGTGCAATATCAGCTAACCTAGCTCAAAGTAAATAATTTTGATAGCTCACCTAATCCCGGGACTTCATAGTCCTTTAACCTCCACTTAACCATCAGAGAAGAGCAGGTAGTGCATATTTATTCTGCTATTATGTGCATTCCCTCCCCCCCTTCTCAGGGACTGATAATCAAATCAACATTGCCTTTGCTACTTGAAGCCTGTAATAATCCGTTGGCCCATGGCTCCACTTGGTGTTCCCACGCTCCTGAGTTGTGGATTAGTTAGGCTGAAGCTTCCTTCCCTGACCAACATTTCCTCCTCCTTCATACTCATCTGTCACCCCATCCTTACAGAGACCTTATCCTATTTCCCTTACCCTTTCATTGTACCCTCTGGAAGCCCTGTTGTCTTGTTAATGACTTGACCTTTATACTAGACTTGTGTCCTTTCACCCCACTCCTGTCTCACTTGGTGCATATTTTTTGTTTGCATGTTGTTTCCCCAAGATAGTATAAGCTCCTTGAGGAAAGAGACTTTGTCTTTGTATCCCTAGTACCTAGCATAGTACTTGGCATATTGTAGTGCTGATGGGGTGCTTGTGCTTGGACCCTAATTCTAACAGCCTCTGCTTCGGTCCCTGTGCCAGAATCCCAATTCCAAAACACATCTAGTTCCTAAAACATATTCTCTCTCAGGCAGTCTCTCTCTAGCTAAAGGGCAGCATGCCCCAGCTTATCTCTGCTTCTTCCTTAGTACACTGAGTCATAACCATATTTACTATGTACTGACCTTTCTAACACATATCCCAGACATAGTGTTTTGTCTAGCAAGACACTAGATGAGAAACTATATAGAGATTCCCTTTAGCCCTGACTGATAGTGAACTCAGTGATGTTTCACAGTAAAAACCACACCCCTATTAACCCACTGTGGGCTATTTCCTTGAAAACTCTGGATGATAGGCCTGTGCAGTAGATACTAAACATGTGTGTTCCTTTACGAACCGACCACCCCTTAACCACTCCCTAATCCCACCCCGAAACACCTAACTGACATGCCCCCCCTTTAATCCCCTATTAGCTTTTTAAAAAATTCCCCCCACACCTCTTTATGATTGCAGGTTCCCTAAGAACCCTTGCCCACTGTAAAGTGTAATAAATCTTTGCCTCCTTGACTTAAAGAATGCTTGGGTCCACAAACTCATTCCAGGCAGCCTCACCCTGGGGACTTTGGTTTGGGATCCCTGCATCCCTGGGCTTCTTTTCCCCCTCAACAGTGCTTAATGAATGAGCATTGAATTGAATTGTATTAATAGCTGATATTTATAGAGTGCTTTTAGAATTTACAAAACGTTTTAAATACATTCTTATTTGATCCTTAAACCTGTGAAGTAAGTATGTAGTAGAGATAGTATTATCTCTCATTTGTAGGTGAAGAGACTGAGAATCAGGAGGGAGAAATGTCTTACACTAAACCCCAGGTGGCAGCCCCCTGGTGCCCTGCAGAAGCTACAGGCAACAGCTGGAGAAATGACAGAGAAGGAAGAGACTGTGTCTATCATTGACTTCCTGTAGGACATGACTTGCCCTAGCACTGGACTGCTTCACAGTAGATCCCGGCCTTTGACACATTTCTGCCTTCATTTTCTTATCTCAGCAAAAATCAGCTCCCTTCCCCATTAGCTCCTTTATTCTCCCCACCCTGTACCCAAAACTTATCTTGTGTGTGTGTGTGTGTGTGTGTGTGTGTGTGTATGAAATTTTTTTCTGGCAATTCTGAAGACATTTCTAGATATCTAGATGTCTGCAAAGCCATTCTGCCATACCTGCCACGGGTGTACGTATCTATCTGGGCAGCCATTCAGCAGAGTGGAAAAGTCATTGGCCAAGGAGATGAGAGGCCTGGACCCTAGCCTTCTGCCTCCCACTCCCCGGCTGTACAACTTTGACCAAATCATCTCCTTTCTCTAAGCCTCGGTGTCATCTTCTGTAAAATGAAAGTCTTAGTTAGAGTACAGGATGGCTAAGTGTGCAAGGCAAAAGAAACTCTACTTTTAGAAGTTAAGAATTTAGATAGAAGAATTCCATTTTAATGCCCACTCCTCTGCTATGATGAACTATAGAATCTTCCCTACCCTCCATATTGTAAATCAAATATATTTTTAAACTGATGCTGCTATGAGTATATCTAGATAATTCAAAATAAATATAGCCTACAATCAATTTGAAGTTAATAATTATAAAATTAGACCTAAACCTTAGGTATCATTTGTTAATTTAGATACTTCATTTTGTTTAAAATATTTCTTTTTCATTTTGTATATTCATGCATATATATATACATATATATGTATTTGCTATTCACTGGAAATAATAAATTAGAGTTCTTGCATTAAACAAATACAGCAAATAGCTTCTTACCTTTGATAGCTGATCATATTTTAATGAAGAAATTCCAGCAAAGCTTGAATAAATAAATCCCTTTGGACTACTGCACTCAATAATCTAATAATCTGTGGTGCAGAATTCCTATGAGGTAAAAAAAGTCCTCCCATTCACTCCATCATGTAGGACTGCCTTCAATAAATTCATACAAGTTAGTCTGGAAATGCTAATGAAAAGTTATTATTACTTCTTAAAGCTAAATGTAAAACTTGTCCCTTTGCTTTTGCCTTTAGTTACTAACATATGTAGCTGACTTGTTACCTTTGATTTATGTGTCACTGAAATGCCACCTTAAAGTCCACATGTTGCTGAACTTTCCCAGGCATTTCCCATTATTGGCAATATTTATTAAACAGGGTGTTGATTGGCAAACATTGAAATTTAATATGCTGAGTTATGTGGGTAGTTCTCCTATTAACTTGTTGGCAAATGCAGAGAGAAAAATAGAAGAGTCAGCTATAATCATGGTAACTCATCTTCAAAAGGCATATGATACAGGGTATGTGTTTGTAAGTAAGCTTAATGAGGGGGGAGGGAGAAATGATTTTGAACCAGGCCCTCTTTTCTGCACAACTGTTATAACTACTTCTGTATAATCAGTGCCATGAATGGAGGGCATACTGCACAGACCAGGCAAGAAATAATACTGGTGGCCACCCAAGGCGCAAAGCATGATGAAGGTGTTTCTAATCCTAGTGCTACAGCCCACTGAAAAATTTCAAACAAGCTGTGGTTGCTTCAGAGCTAAATGGTATTCCTGGGACTGAAGTCTGAAGAGAGAGGCTGTAAGATAGACCAAGCTCCTTTCAAAGACTTTATGGTAGAACGCAATGCTAGGAAATTAAAAACATACTCAGAGAGACTGCCTTGGGGTAGTTTAGACTTTCTGGAATATCTCTGACACTCCCTTAGAGGGAGGTCTTAGAAGTAGCCTTATCACTTATTTGCCTCACCTATGTTTGGAAGAGACCTATGCTTCCAAATGATGGCTACACAGAGGCATCATGGCTGTGCAAGAAGGTAACAAGAGAATAGGGGAATGGAGCTCTACTAGGCAGACCATGTGGAAAACAGAAATATGGTCAGTCCTCAACCTTTGTAGGGATAACATTCCTAGAAAACAGTGCTAAAGTAAAAAACACAAATGTTTATACATTGAACCTATGAGAAATAGGGGGTTAGTTCCTGTGACCACCCAAAACTGTGATCTTTTACTAGTGATTGCTAAAAATATACTTTTTTGCACATGATTCTTTATAACAAAATGCTAATTCTGATAATATGCACTTTTCTTAATAGTAACCATGAAATAATCCATAAAATACTAGACACAAAATAAAATCAGTAACATGTGAAATGGGGCAGATAAGGTGGCACAGTGGGCCTGGAGTCAGTAAGGCCAGAGTTCAAATCTGACCTCAGCTGTGTGAGCCTGGGCAAGTCATTTAACTCCTGCCTGCATAAAAATGGAGAAGACCGTGGCAAATCACTCCAGTATCTTTGTCAAGAAAACCCTACAGACAGTTGGTCCACAGGATCACAAAGATTTGGACATGACTGAATTACTGAACACAAAACATGCAAACATTTTTTCTCACTAGTACTTTCCTAGAATTCTGTGCCTTTCTGTGCTTAATATTTCAATTAAAATTGATTTCAGACATTTACTTTTCATAACACATGAAATCTATTGTGCCATAAATACTGTGTAGCAAATAAAATTCTTAAAATGAAAACTTTTTTAACCTGAATCTTACAATCCATGGTGTCAGATGGTGGTGTGAGGGAATTGTACTATATACCATACTGCTGTAAACCTCTCTACCTTGGCCATCTTCTGAAAACCAAGGGAGAGGTTGCTGGGACTTCAGTTGCTGCTGTTTGAAAACTCTGAGACTGGTGAAGTCTCAACATCACCATTGACATTCTGTACTTCACAGTTGGTGGATGGCATTGGAGATCAAGAAGGATGTACCAAACTGAAATAATCCGTCAGTGACATCTACTTCCTGTGCTGTTTGAGATCCTTAAGGGTCTTGGAGTCTGGGAGCATATTAGAGGTAAGTTAATATTTAACCTTGAGGCTGCCGTTGATGAGAGGCAGCTTTGATATCTCTAGTCAGCTGGTCAAGAAGACCGACAGGGCTGCAGACATTCTGGCATGAAGTTTATATAACACCTTTCTTTTTTTTCTTTCTTTTTTAAATAACATTTTCCCCAGTTACATGTAAAAACAAATTTAACCGTTTGTTTTTTAAATTTTTGAATTCCAAATTGTCTCCCTCCCTCCACCCCCCTCCCCTCTTCCTGAGAGGGTAAGCATTTGATATAGTTTATCCATGTGCCATAATACAAAACACAGTTCCATGTTGTTATAAAAGAAAAACAGACAAAAAATCCCAAGAAAAGCACACCACAAAAAAGTAAAAAATAATATGCTTTATTGTGTATTCAGACTCCATCAGTTCTTTCTTCTGGAGGTAGAGAGCATTTTTCATCATGACTACTTTGGAATTGTCTTGGATAGTTGCATGGTTGAGAATAGCTAAGTAATTCACAGTTAATGATCGTACAATATTGCTGTTACTGTGCACAGTGTTGTCCTGGTTCTGCTCACTTCACTTGGCATCAGTTCATGTAAGTCTTTCCAGGTGTTTCTGAAAGCATTCTGCTTGTTATTTTTTATAACACAATAGTGTTCCATTACAATCATATACCACAACTTGTTCAGCCATTCCACAATTGATGAACATCCCCTCAATTTCCAATTCTTTGCCATCACCAAAAGAGCTGCTACAAATATTCGTACAAATAGATCCTTCTCTCTCTCTCTCTCTCTCTCTCTCTCTCTCTCTCTCTCTCTCTCTCTCTGCCTCTGTCTGTCTCTATCTCTGTGTCTTTCTCTGTCTCTGTCTCTCTGTCTCTGACTCTCTCTGTCTTTGTCTTTCTCTGTCTCTGTCTCTCTGTCTGTCTCTCTCTCTCTCTACCCCCGCCCCCTTTGGGATACAGACTTAGTAGTGGTATTGCTGGACCAAAAGGTATGCATAGTTTTATAGTCCTTTGGCCATAGTTCCAAACTGCTCTCCAGAATGGTTGGATCACTTCACAACTCCACCAACAGTGCATTAGTGTCCCAATTTTCCCACATATCCTCCAACATTTATCATTTTCCTTTTCTGTCATAATAGCCAATCCAATAGGTGTGAGATGGTGCCACAGAGGTGTTTTAATTTCATTTCTGTAATCAATCAATAGTCATTTAGAGCATTTTCCACAGGACTAAAGATAGCTTTGAATTCATCTGAAAACTGCCTGTTCATATCCCTTGATAATTTATCAACTGGGGATTGACTTGTATTCTTATAAATTTGACTTTGTTCTCTATATAGTTGAGAAATGACACCACTGTGAGAGAAACTTGCTACAAAAATTTTTCCCCAGCTTTCTTTCTAATCTTGGTTGCATTTATTTTATATGTACAAAGCCTTTTTAATTTGATATAATAAAAATTATCCATGTTATATCTCATAGTGCTCTCTATCTCTTTTTTGCTCATAATCTTCCCTTATCCATAAGTCTGACAGGCAAACTATTCTATGCTCCCCTTATTTGCTTATGGTATCGCCCTTTTTGCCTAAATCATGTGCCCATTTTGACCTTATCTTGCTATATGGTATAAGTGTTGGTCTATGCCTAGTTTTTGCCATACTGTTTTCCAGTTTTCCCAGCAGTTTTTGTTAAGTAGTGAGTTCTTGTCCCAAAAGCTAGAGTCTTTGGGTTTATCAAACACTAGATTGCTATGGTCATTTACTACCATAACACCTGATTTTCTCCCTAAGTTGGCATCACTGTCTTTGCACACTTGGCCTTAGAGACAAAAGGACTTGCACTATACTTTGGGGGCATAACTGCAACAAGAAACTTGAGTTTTAAAGGTAAAAATGAAAATATTCAATGAATGCCCAGGGAGCTCTGTGCTTTACAAGTAGGGTGAACAAGACCAGTGAAGCACCTAGCAGGATACCAGCCACTCTACAAACTTGTGCACAGGGCGCCTCTCATTTTTTTCTCTACTGAGCACAGCTGTGAATATGTGAGGTTGGCAACTCAAAAAGGAAAACGAAGTTACTAATGAAATCATGCAATGCTTGAAGTCAAAAGTTAAACAAGAGAAAGCTGAAGACTGACTGTATTATCCTTGCTAGCCATCACCGATGAAGCCATTCCCATAATCCTTATTATAGTGCCTGGGCTCATTTCCCCATATTTAGCAAACTATAACCCCCTCTTGGGGGCAGCTAGGTGATGCAATGCATAGAGTGCCAAGCCTTGAGTCAGGAAGATTCACCTTCCTGAGTTCAAATCTGGCCCCAGACACTTATTAGTTGTGTGTCCCCAGGCAAGTCACTTAATCCTGTTTGCCTCAATTTTTCATCTGTAAAATGAGCTGGAGAAGGAAATGGCAAACCATTATAGTATTTTTAAAAATTTTTTTTATTTTAGATAAATACTTAAACTTATATACATAATAAGAAAAGAAAAAGAAACATTATAAGCTTAAATATAAATTAGGAAAAGAAAAAAACATGTTATGTGTACAGCAGAACATAGGAGAGAATTCAGAATATATAGCAATAACTTCTCATTTCAAGAAAGCCTGTATATTAAATACTGTACATTATGTTGAAAGCTGCCCATATTTTCTTTGCTTCCTTGTAGATTTTCTTTTGTTCTCTGATGTACACTTTTTACTTTATTCTTTTTCCCCCTTCTTTCCCCCCTTCCTCCCCTCGACCTACCACCCCAAGGCTACAACTGAGTATGGATATATTTATATATAGGTATTGATATATATATATATATACATGTATACATATATACACATATATACATATATAAACATATACTTTTCCTAAGAGATTTCACTCCTAATCTTGTTTTTATGTTTGTGCATATCTCTTTTTTCCTCTCTTTCAGGTAGTTATCGGTGTGTTTTTTTTCTATTTCTACTTTCCCCTTTTGTTCTAATGCTTTGGGACAAATTTCTTTAATTATTTCTTATATTATTGTATCAAGATTCTTTTTTTGATTAGAGCTTTCAGGTAGTCCAATTATTCTTATGTTTTCTCTTCTTGATCTATTCTCTAAATCTGTTGTTTTTCTTATGAGATGTTTTACATTCTCTTCTATTTTTCATTCTTTATATTTTGTTTTTTCATTTCTTCATCTCTTATAACTTTGCTGGCTTCCTCTTGCCCAGTTCTGCTTTTCAAGGAGATATTTTCTTCCTTAAGATTCTGGATCTCCTTTTCTAATTGGTTGACTTTCTTGTCATAATCTTCTTGTTTTTCTTGTATTATCCTTATTTTTCTTTTTAATTTTTCCTTAATCTTCATTTGATTTTTGAAGTCTTTTTAAGTTCTTCAATGAATTCTTTTTGGGCAAATGACCATTTGACATTACTTTTTGGGGTAAAAGAGGGTTTCTTTGCTTTGGTATTTTCATCTTAAGACAAACCCCAGTCTTCTCTATTTCCATAGTAGCTCTCTGTGGTTGGATTCTTTTTCCTTTACCCGTGCATTTTTTTTTTGGTAATAATTTAGTTTTTATAATCACCTTTAGTCCTGGGGCATGGAAGATGGTACCTCTGGCCTCTGATCTGAAGTTCTCCCCTCTCACCTGGAACTCAAATCAAGACCTCCAGCCTCCTCTAAGTGCCCATAACTAGAGGCATCCCCTCCACTCCCCCCCACCCCCCGCCTCACGCCTTCTGCACTCACCAGGCACGTACTGGTTCCTTCTCACCCCTGTGGCTGTTCACAGCACAGCTGGGTCTAGCGTTCTTTGACAGCAGAGGTTCCCTAGATCTTCCCCAGGTCAGGTGCCCAACTACCCTCACTGTACCAGAGGTAAATGTTCAGGTGGCTAATGAGGCAGCCTTCCAAACCAGCTAACCCCAGGGCTTGCCGCCTGTTGTTTAAACAGCTTACTTCTTGTTGTTAAAGCAGATCCTAGCCTGGAGGTGTTTGCTCTTCACAGGGAGAAAATCTAGTCCTGGGATCTTCAGGTCTTCTCTGATTGTCCCAAGAGGACCCTTGTTCTGCCCCTATTCTTATTTGTTTTCATGGATCTATGTTCTCCCAGAGGCGCTATTTTAACTCTTTTGTGGAGGAAAATCTTGAGAGCTTGAAACTTTCTGACCTACTATGCCATCTTACCAGAATCCTCTCACACTCCAGTATTTTTGCCAAGAAAACCCCAAATGGAGTCATGAAGGGATGGACGCAACAGAAGCAACCCAACAGCAGGAGGATGGGGTAGACTTAATTAACATATGTTAACTAAAGGATCAGGAAAATACTAAAAGGGTTATGATGATGATGAAGAAGTTGTTTAGGAGGAATAAGGTATAAATTCTTTGACATTCTCAAGTTGTTATTAACCACTAGAATTAAATAAAGTATCAAAATATTGGATGCTTGATTCCTACATAGTAAACATTGCTTTGTACAAACAATTGTATTTTGAAATTTAAAATACTCTGCCTAGTAAAGATTTACAGTGTTCCATGAAGCTTCTAAGTTCTAGTAGTTATGAAGCATTGCTTACAGATTTCTATTTAACGAATTTTAGCATGTTGTAGAAAGGGAATGAGAAACGGCCCTTTAAAACTGAACTTGAAAGAAGAAAAATTCTCAGTCTGTTATGTAGTTCTTAAAATTCCCAGCAGGGGACAGCATGCACCATGTTAAATAAAATCAACAAACAATTGTTTCTAAGTCTGGTTTATGTCCATTTTAATACAATAAAAGAAAAAAAATCAAAGGTAGAAATCTTCAGCTGAAAAAGATAACAATCTTGTCTATACACTCCCCCTTTAACAAATAAGATTGTACTACACTCAAGGTTCTCACTGAATTAAAGCTGATATTTTAATACAAGGATTCTAAACACCCTAGCCCTACTTTTAAGAAAAAGTACCCTATGTTTTTTCTGAGATATTCACAATATCATCAAAAATGAAACGTTCTTTTGACAAGACTTTACAAAAGGAATGTTCTCTAACAGACTATGTGGCCTGAGTTTTGGTTAGGAAAATATGGAGACCACTTCCACAGATGCCCCCTTACCCTGCTCCACTTGGAAACAGGATTTACTTAGAGGATATCTTTCTTGCAGGGGAGCTAAGTCTTTTCTGAGGCAACCAACTTTGCCAAAGCAGCAACTGAATCCAAAGGCAGCAGAGGAATGAAACTACTTCACAGAAGTTAAACTCCTGATAACTTGTTTCTATTTACAAAAAACTGTGCATTCTCAAGCCCTAAGTGTAAATTATAAGTTTCTCTTTGGGGGAGTAGCTGGTTTATCTTGGTGATAGTCAAGCTGTTTACTCTGAAATTGTGAATTTTCCTCCCAGTTAAGAGGTGCCTCGAACCTTGGATGGGTTTATTTCAATCTAGTACTTAACTGGCTGTGAAAATAAATATGCCCTTGACCTAAAATGAAGTAGAATAGTCATATGGAAATCAGCAAGCTGGAGTAATAAAAATGATGCTGACATCAAAATAAATTTATTAGTCATTTTATATTCTCAGCTTATTTTTCATAAAATCCGAGGAAGAGGAAACTTTGAATGTATTTGTTGCAGACAAACACTTCTGATTTATTGGTCAAATAGGGAGAGCAGAAGAAGGACGTAGGGAATGTTAGGAGTGGAAGGAGTCTTGGCAGTGGATGAGGGTGAGCCTGGAGTGAATTTTGAGGGCTTAATAACTTACCTAACTAGGTAATGGATGCCTGTAACTCACTTCATGGAATCTGAAACTTGCCTTCATACTCTCTCTCACTACACACATTTACTCTATATACAGAAAAGAAAGTCTAAGTGTTATATGGGATTAAGTCAATGATTTTCTAATTTCTTTAAACCAGGATGACTTCTAGGAGGCAAAAGATGTAGGACTGCCTGCCCTCACCTATCTCATCAGAGGCAAAACTGTGGTAATACCTGTGGTGACCGTATTTTCCAAACTAAAACTTAGGACAAATGGGTTTATACAGGCTGTTCCTGCTATTTCTTGAATTTGTAAATGTATATAGTTCAATTCCATCATTGACCCACTATTGTATGCATACCCCAGGGCCCCCCCCCCAACTCATACAAATACATATTTTGTTGAACATTGGCTTTGTTGTCAGAAGAGCTGAATTCAAATCTTGCTCCGGTTACTACCTGTGTGTCCTCAAATTCCCTTTCAACTGTATGTCTTTGACCCTATGGGTCATGTTTGAATTTTTGTGAATAAATGCTATGTTTCTTAAGCTTCTGATTTTATCTGTTTTTGGTTACTTCTTTTTTTGGCTTGTGGTCATATTTTTATAGTAAAGGTTATTAATGATTTTTTTCAGTTACCATTCACTGGAATACTGGAATTTCTGGAGCAGTCTGATGATTTAGGGGGACAATGGATTAGATATGGGGGTGGAGAACCTGTGGCCTCAAGGCCACACATGGCATTCTAGGTCCTCGAGTGCAGCCCTTTGACGGAAACCAAACGTCACAGAACAAATTCCTTTAATAAAAGGATTCGTTCTGTAAAACTGGGACTCAGTCAAAAGGCTGCACCCGAGGACCTAGAAGGCCACATGTTCCTCATCCCTGGGTTAGAATACTTGAATGCAGGACTGTCTATGGTTGCTGCATTAGTTCCTTAATGAATAACATCCTTGCTCTCTGTGCTATACCTATTTTTTTGAATTGAGGTGTTGTAGAGCTTTGAAGGCTCCCCAGATTACAAGAGACTCATGTGTAGAAGTTAGAAGAAGAGATAAGTAACAAGCATTTATTAAGTGTCTACTCTGTGCCAGGCACTGTGCTAAATGTTTTGCCGATATTATCTCATTTGATCCTTATAACAACTGTGAGAGGTAGGTGCTATTATAACCCCTATTTTGTAGTTGAGAAAACTAAGGCAAACAAAAGTTAAATGACCAGCCAGGAGTCACATTTGAACTCAGGTCTTCTGACTCTGCCACATTGCCACCTAGCTGCTCTGAAACAGCTGTGGTCCTTTGCATTCCCCTATGACCAGCATCCAATCAAGGTACAGCAAGGTAACCATCCTCCAAGGTCCTTGTGTTAGAACCAAATGACACTTGCAGTTCTGCCCTTTAAGAGTTCTATTCCCCTCCCTACAGTTATTTCTTACTTCAATACATCAAAGATTTGTGATTTCGTTGGTGCAGCTCCTCCATTCATTGATGAAGGTACAACTCAATAGAAACAATTTAACTGAGTACCTAGTTAGCAATAAACAAACAAACAAATAAATAAATGGATGAATAAAAATAAGGAAGGAAAATAAAGAAAAGAGAAAGAAAGAAAAGAAAAAAAGTTAAAATAGGAAGCTTCATGATGACATTCTGCCTTCCTATAATAGCTGTGTCCCATATCAGGTCCTTCCTGCCTCAGCCCCATCATGCTCTCCCAATCCCTTTGACGCCTACTCAGCAGTAGTCTAACAATGTCCCAGGGTCCATCTAAAACCCCTCTTCCCTTTCCCAAACTGAATTTACATTTAAAGCTGATTTTTTAAATATGTTTTGTACTGCTTGGCCTAGGCTTTGAAATGGATAGTTATGGCTCTGGGGAAAAGTCATGTTAAACATGAGACCTTAAAGCCTGCTGCCCATGTCACATGTGCTCTTCTTAAGGAAAGAATATACTGCAGATACAATCCAGCAAGAACATGTAATGTTGTAAAAACCAGGGCCAATGGGAGCTTGAGCAAGAGAAATGGACCCCCCCCCATAGGAAATCTTAAGAACCGTTAATAGTTAGACTGAAGGTCATTTAGAAATTTGATAAATAGGATACTGCTATGAAAAAAGTCCAGAAAGGCTATAATCTTGTCTTTAAAATAAATCCTTTGTTATGTATTTTCCAACAAAAAATGAGAAACTAAATTCTTGTTTTTCCCCAATTTTTAAAATGAATAAAATAAAAACCCCCTAACTTCTTGTTTTACAAAGGAGACTGGGAATGCCATTTTCTACCTATGAGAAAATTTCTAACAATGAAGACACATCATAAAATGCATCAACTTCATAAATCAAGATATTAATGTATGCATATTGTAAAACAAAACAAAACAAACCCCAAACAGAAGAGAACTGCAGGTCTGGGACTGACCTTATCAGATAAACATAATACTATAAAACCCAGCCAGAATATAACCCAGAGGTCACTTGAAGACCAATCTGGGTCAGTCTACCACTGGTTGCCCCCAGGTGATTCAAATGTCACATGGCAATATTTTATTTTCATCAATAGATACAGCACTGGACCTGGAGTCAGGAAGGCTCGAGTTCAAATCTAGCCTCACATACTTCCTAGTGTATGAACTGGGGGTAAGTTATTTAAATAACAGCATCTACCTTCTATGGTTATAGTGAGGGTAAAATGACATATCTGTAAAGTGCTTTGCAAACTTAAAGTGCTACATAAGTGCTATTATTATATCTATTATTATAATTAATAAAAACAGGTTTCACCTATATTAATTTCTCCTTTTAAAAATGGACATTAGTTCTATTAATTCTGGTAAGTTTTTTTTTAAGTCAATCTGTCTACTGTGTCATCAGGTGAGACACGAAGAGATTGGGCTTAAGTAATCTGCTAGATTTTGAGAACAAGGATTCTCAAATCAAGATTTAAATTCCTTGACATTTATAATCATATATCTATACACTAATTTTTATATAGCTAATTTTTCCTGTGAATGAACTTTTTGGAAATGTTGGGCACTTTGAATGCTGTAATTCATTTTTAGGCCTCTAGGAGTATCCTTAGAACAAAGTGCTATCATAGCCAAAGAGCTGCCTTGGAAGGCTGAGACCTGGTTTCAAGCCTTGCTTCTAATACCTAATGGGAATACGACCTTGTGCTTAACCTCTCAGTACTCTGGTCATTCTCTAATACTGTAACTTGCAAAGAAGGTGCTAACCTGTAGAGGGAAAGGGAGTTTTCTTGCCTGTGAGTTTCCTAAAACTCAATAAAATCACAAGTCAGTCTCTATCCTAAGAATGTCTTTGCAATCATAAAAAAGCTAATTTTTATAAAATGACAAGATTGATCATCACCATTCCCACCTCAAATTAGATCTGACCCAAATTTATTCTATGAGTAATGGTCATTGATTTTTTTAATGCTTCGTTCACATGATCTTAATTCCCCTCTTTTCAATTAAGGGCAGAGGTTTGTAAGATTACTCAACTATTAGAGGTATATAGTCTGTGTCCTTGGAATTGTGCATGGCCCACCTGGGGCCTAAATGACATCAAGGACAAAAACGGTTAACTTTTACAGTGATTTAAAGTTTGCAAAACACTTGACACATTAACTTGTTTTATCTCATTATCAAGGTGATCTAATGAATTGAGGTAATCCACTCTGGCGTCATCACTACTGCTACAAGTCACTGCTTTAAATTCACTAAAAGGTACTCACTGACTTGAGGGAGTTAAACTCAGAACACTTCAAGAAATTTCTGCTCCGTGAATTAGACCCTTATCTTTAGACCACAGTTACCTCCTTAAAGTGGTACATCAAAGTGATACATACTTACCTCCTTAAAGCTACATCAAAGCATTGGTATTCACATCCTAAAAAGATGAGAGATGTTTGTTTACCAGTTATATCTATGGATGATAGGATCATGGATTTAGAACTGGAAGGGATCTTAGCAGTCCTCTAATCCAATTCTTCACCTTGTTGATGAGGAAAGTCAGGCTAAGGGATTTGCTCTAGGTCACATGGTGGCAAAGTGAGGATTTGAACCAGTGTCCTTTGACTCCAAATTCAGTACTCTCGGTTCTACTAATACCAGGTCCAATCCCATATGAATATGCCATCCCGTGGAGAATCGATATGCTGTTGTACAAACAGATTAGTCAGATGCAGTTTTTACTCCTGAACTTTGGCTGTATGGGGGAAAGCCTTTCAAGACTGCTGAGCAAAACACAAAGCCAAGACCCAGAAGGAGGGTCCAAGTTAAGTCATCTGAGAAAACTGTCTTTTCCTCAGATTCCTTTTCATGACATCAACCAAGCCCAGTGCCTAGCAGGTAGGAATTCTGGAGTTTCACACTCTTTCCTGGAGTTGGTGACCTAGTATGTTTGTAATCACTGCTCCTCCTGGTGGAGAAGATACAAATAATCTTGAAATTCTATACCGCCCAAAATCCGATCACTGATGAATAATAGACTGATTATGTTTTTGGAAATACCAAGTCTTTTGATTTATTCCTTGTGTTTTATGTTCTTTTGAAGCTTGCATATACAACGGATCTTAGACTACAGCAATTTTTCATATGACAAAGGCCTAGAAAGAGAAAATATAGTTTTTCAACTATAGTATGACAGTTATAAGTTCAGGGAATATTAGAATTGTAAGGAACTTTAGAGATCATCTAGTCTGACCGCCTGGCCAGGAATAGTTTTAGCATACGAGAAAGATAATTTTTTCATGGCCCCATAATTCTTTAACAAAAATGGTAGAACAAATTAGTTCAAACATGTATAGATGCTCTGAGGTCTTTGGAAGTACATAGAAATGATCATTTAATACTGTCAAGTCCCTACCTATTGAAAAAAAGATACATTATCTAGGATTGGTCAAAAAGGATACTGTGATATAAGAAAAATGTAGTTTTGATCCAAAAACACCATCTATCTCCCTAAAATTGAAACTGGTTATTTATATACCAAGAAAATTGTATGACCCTGGGCATCTGGTTGCCTTAGTTATGCCTTAATTATGAAAAGACCAAATGAATTATATAAGATTTTTCTCAAGGCATGCATATATATGCCCATATATGTCTGTATGTATATATATGTTTCTATCAAAAAACTTTTAAAATATAATTAAATTTTTGAGATCACCAAGTTACCATCTAAGTGTTCTAAAATAATAATTTATTAATGGTAAGATACTGGTGCCTTGAAGAATCTGATGTGGGCCACTATGATCCTCTGGGGAAAAGGTATCTTTTATAATGAGCCATTCAACTTAGAATTCTATGAGGGTTTGCTCACTACATAGGCCAACTTAGTTTATGAGAGAGAAAATGTATAATTCTCTGCCCAATTTTGCCATTTGTCTCTGATCCCTCTAATTTGGATAACTTAGTGTAAGCCTATTTTGAGTACTGGAAAAAGATCAAAAGGGGTGTGTGTGTGTGTATGCATATATAATAAGTGTATAAAGGTGCACACATACATATGTGTATATAGACACACACATATAAATGCACATATGTGTGTGTATTTACCCAGTGATATGTAATGATATGGCTCAGATATCTGTTCTTTCTTCTGTCTTCTTCCTATATAGGAACACATCAGCAGCATGGTATAGTGAAAAGTGAACTGAATTGCGTATAAGGAAGTCTGGGCTCTTGTCCTTGACTGTCAATAATTCACTGGGAAGCTTTTAACAAGATTCTTTACCTCTCAGGCCTCCTTTTTCTAAGTTGTACAATGAGGAGGTGACACCAGGTGATTTCTATTCCAAATAAAAGTCTAAGTCTGTGTTTAATAAGTTCTGAAGAAGGAATATATGGTTTTATTCTTCACTTAAAAGCACACATTGATTACATGGTTTATATACAATGCCACTCTTGGGTTCCTGCTTTAGAGTTTTGTTTTTGATTAGGTGACATTATGTCCTTTGTCATACACAATAAAAAATATACCATCTTAGAGATTCTAAGTACCTACCCTTAGACTAGGAATATGATATCAAATATAAGCTATTTAATATTAGGAAAAATTCTAATGTTTAAAATGGTCATTAAATGTTTTAAATATTCTACTCACACATCAAAAAATACCAAAATATTAGTAGCAATGTAACTTGAAGTAGGCATCAGAAATTATATTATCTGAGATACAGCAGAAATCATTTAAGCACTAAGAGACTATACTGGAAAACATAATGAAATTATTTTTGCCAATATAAAAATCTTACTTTTCCCTCTTTAATTCATTTCTTTCCAACTGGTATTTTCAGCATTAAAACTAAAATATTAATTATGCACAAGTGGTATAATTTCCTAAGCTTTAAGTGCTAGCATATATAGTATATAGCATTAAATAATCTTAATTTCTGAGAGAACAAGCTATGTCACTTTTTAGGTATGGAATTTAAATGAAATCTATTTAAATTATAGCTTTCAAGTTACATATAGATTCACATTATTTAAGTCTGTTATTGTTAACATAATGTCTCTTTTTTGATGTCACACATTATCTTTCACTATTTGCAGATTTATTTCTTTTATGAAGTGGTCAAATGAATCAGCTCACCCTTGACTGTAACAAAATACTGTTTAGTGACTTGTGACAGACAGGGTTTTAACCTCTGACAGCTAGATTCATTGTTGGAGCAAGAGCCAATCATAGATCCTGACGACACGTGTCTCATCAAAGTTGGAATATAAAAAGCCACTTGGAATACAGTATAAAAGATTCACTGGTGTGGCACGTTGTCTCTCAGCCGTTACATGCATTAAAAATTGGCTTGGTGTTACATGCATAGACGAGCAAAGAAAAAAAGGGGGGAAGACCATATCGATTGCAAGATCATGCAAAAATTACAAATCTATGTTTATATTTACCTGTTTATGCTGATTGTAGCTGGTCCCGTGGATCTCAATGAGAGCAGCGAGCAAAAAGAGAATGTGGATAAAGATGGACTATGTAATGCATGTACATGGAGACAAAACACCAAATCTTCAAGAATAGAAGCCATCAAAATTCAAATCCTCAGTAAACTTCGGCTAGAAACAGCTCCTAATATTAGCAGGGATGCTATAAAACAACTTTTACCCAAAGCTCCTCCACTCCGGGAATTGATTGATCAGTATGATGTCCAGAGAGATGACAGCAGTGATGGTTCTTTGGAAGATGATGATTATCATGCTACAACTGAAACAATTATTACTATGCCTACGGAGTGTAAGTAGCTTTTTTTGTGTGTGCATATCCATAATTCTGCTGACAGTTGTCTTAGTGTTTATGAGAAACAGATCTCTTCTCAGTTGCTTTTAACAGGCTGCTGGCTATAGCATGTAAGTGGGAGGGAGAAATTTTTTTTCCTTAAGAGTTTATGAGCAAAATGCCAATAAGAGTGGAATTATTTTTATTCTGCCACATTATTTAATTTTTTCCGTGTTACACTGGAACAAATAATAAAACGCTTGAACAGCATTAAAGTTATTTAGCTTGACTATGTTATGGTAAACACAATATACTCAGGCTTCCTCTGCTAATCTTCCAGACTAACACAAAGACCAGAATTTTTAAAATGTAAACAATGCACACAAGCAACACAATAAGATTCTTAGCTATCTGGTTGCTTGAAAGATATAATATTAAACATCTTTTTAATAAAATTGAAAAAAGTTCACTAACTGGGTCTATTTTTAAAATCTCATTTTTTCCCTGATTGCACAGTATTTAAAATATATTTCTGCCAATACTAATTTGATTCCTGTGTATTCTTCAGTAATTAAGCTATTTAGCTATGAAAGCTGTTACACTTCACATGTTTACAAAAGGTAAAATAAAAGAGTATATCATAAAGGGAAAAAATGTAATTCAAGCATACCATAATAGTGATACAATTGCATCTAGATAAGTAATAACTAATAATGAAATGCTTGAATGAGGAACAAGGTAGTATGCACCTGAGTTACTTATCCTACTATTACCGTTGTGCTATCATTAAGAGTGCACAGTCTTTACATTTCTATTTATACATTTAATGCTGAATGATTAATAACTTGCAAAACCCACTACTTCTTGAGAGATTGTTGTCTATTATATTTCTGGAATATTATATAATTCATATCATACATTTATAGAAGACTCTAAAGAACAGACACACACACCACTAAAGTCAAAACTGGTACCTTAATAGAAGGGGCTGAATACAAAAGGCTCTAGGTCATGAGCTTATGATCTAGCTTTGCTGCCACTTCAACCTGGGAACTAAAACAGCTATTAAATGCTAGATTTCCCATTTAAATAAGCAAATTATAATCACAGTACCCTTTCTTTAAGGCAATATTGCCTAACAGTTCAACTAGAGATTTACCTCCCTCTTTTTTTGCAGATAGTTTTAAGATCCTGTAAAGAAACAAATTACTAGTATAATTGCTCTGTTTGCAGTCGTCTCTGCTTATAAATAATATACTGGCATTAATGGATATATTTTCCACCTTTTAGTTATCTAGAAAATATCATGAATATTTAAATATCATGAATCACTTGTTTAGTTTCATTCTTTGAAAATTATAGTTCAGAACTGGAATGTAAGAAAGGATTAATTTTTTTCCTACTAATTCCGAAGGCTAAGTAAGTAGCACAGTGTGCCTTGTCCCCAGGTAATTCAGGCCTGGGGGAAGGGTTCCTTCCTCCAGACTGATTGGTACAGCTGCTCAGTAAGTGTAACTACTCAGATTCCCAAAGAATTCTAAGTGGATGTTCCTCCACGGTGTCTCTTGTTCTCTCTAATCGTCATCATTTTAAAATCTCAACCAGAATTCATTCCTTCATAGAATTTTTCTTGGAATAAGAAGTCCATTTCTAACCAGTTGGAAAACAGGATATAAATTTAAAAACTGAAAAAGGTAATTGTAAAGTATATTTGTTCGGGGTTTTTTCTAATGAATGAAATTCTATACAGTACTCAGTATCAAAACATGATTTATTCATACTTTGAGAACCAATATTCATTCCATCAAGAGAATAGTTAATTAATTTGTTAATTTATTTGGAGATTTGGAATTTGATTTTTGGAATACTTAATTCAGTAATTTTTCTTTCTAAACATTCATTTATAGCTGATTTTCCAGTGCAAGTGGAAGGAAAACCCAAATGTTGCTTCTTTAAATTTAGCTCTAAAATACAGTACAATAAAGTAGTAAAGGCTCAACTGTGGATATATCTGAGGCCTGTCAAGAAATCTACAACAGTGTTTGTGCAAATCCTGAGACTCATCAAACCCATGAAAGATGGTACAAGATATACTGGAATTCGATCTCTGAAACTTGACATGAACCCGGGCACTGGTATTTGGCAGAGTATCGATGTGAAGACAGTATTGCAAAATTGGCTCAAACAACCTGAATCCAACTTAGGCCTTGAAATCAAAGCTTTAGATGAGAATGGTCATGATCTTGCAGTCACCTTCCCAGGAGTAGGTGAAGATGGATTGGTAAGTAATACCTGGGGAAAAAAAGCCTCTATAATAGCATTTTTCCTGTGAAAAGGACATCCTAAAGTATGTTTCTTTAATTTTCATGTTTTATAAAAATTCTATTAATAAGATTAAAAGTGTTCATTCAATGTGGGTAAAAATGAAAAGGGGGATGGGAGTATCATTTCTTTAACCTCACAGGCCAGTCATAGAGATGTTTCCCCAATGACATCCCTGTACTCACCAGAATAAATTAACCTGACTTCATATTTTTTTAGATCCTTTCTTGGTTTAGGTCATTCATTAATGAAAGTCTTTTCTTGTAAATTAAGAAAAATAATCCACTACCTTCTTTGAATTATTTACCATTGAGCAGTTTTCATAAATATCTTTAGTAGTGACAGTAGTTTTATATTATTAATAATAATTATTAATAATATTATACAAACCCCATAAAACCCTTACAGTGGGATCTAGTACATGCCAAACATGCCAAAACATTCTCTTTTGGAAGTCTTCAGGATGTATTGAATCTGTTTTATCCTAGAACAATGAAACAATTTTTAATGAATTATGAATATGAAATGAAATTGCTTTTGATTACTACAATTAACTGAGCATAATAGGTTTGTGCTTATATTTGGTAGTCAAAGTCTTTTAAAGTAATCAGAATTATCACCTACAGTCTGTAGAAATATGTCCATAAATTGATCTCTATATTGCAAACATTGTAAAATATTCCTTTGTGGATTATCTATGACAAATTTTAAATTTCCATTCTGGTGCTTGGGGTCAGCTTTGTCCTTTTTAAGGTAGTGTGTACTTAGGGAACTAATTTGATATTATCTTCAGCAGAATATAATCACATAAAGATTATGAGACAAAACTAATAAATTATATCCTCAAACTTGAAAGAAATCAATTTGGAATTATTTGCAATTCTGTGTTCTCTATATTATTGCTTCCCTCTATTACCATGGATTTATTTACTGTGCATTGTATCTGTTCGTTACTCTTTGCTAACATAATTACATCAGAAAGATTCTGTTTTCAAACATTATAATGCCTTTTAAAATAACAAATGTTCAAATATGATCAATCTTAACTGTCAAAAATTTGAAATGTTAATCTAGAGTACTGGATCAAATTTCTTTCATGTAACAAAAATATTTTCCCCAAGAATGATATGGTATTATATATAATCAATAATGCCCTGGGTTTGCTAATTCATTGTTTGCTTTTAAAGTGGTACTGTTTTTCTTAATGTAATTACCATTCAGATCACATGGTATCAATACAGGTATATTCTAACATTCAAAATGGGCTTCAAGTTACATTTTCTAAAAATGATCACATCTTTTTTCTTCATAATATAAGTGCCAATATTTTTACTATCCCCTTGTAGGATAATTATTCTGGTCATTTATGTTCCAAATATATATATATATATATATATATATATATATATATATATATATATATATATATATATATATACATGCGCACACACATATACACACTTCAATTTAATAATCAGATTTCTCAATATTAAAAAAGCCATCAAAAAAGACTATTGGAGATGATTCTGATCTATAATTGGTGGGGGAGAAAATGACTAATACAAATTTAGGAAGAGATACTCCTTGGAAGGATCAAAAATGACTAGGGAGGTAACATTCCTCACTAGAACAAACTTCAGATTTAGTCAGGAAGATGGATTCAAATCCCTGTTCCAGCACTTCTTTTCAATCTTGAACAAGTAATTTCACTTCTTTGGTCCTCAGTTTATTCATCTGAAAATGAGGGAGTTAGACTTGATGGCATCTAAATTCCCTTTCAGCCCAGAGTCTATAATTCCATAATATCTCTACTTGAATTTACTTAACTCCTGGCCTCTCTCTCTGACTGCCCCAATCATAATATGTATCATTCACATACACATACACCTTTGCTTGAATGTAACTTGTATCTTCTATGACTTGAAAATCTAAGTTTCGTTGTGGGAGGAAGACCTGGACAAGAGCAGTGTGACTGCATCTATATGATTTCCAGAAATCATCATGCTTTAAGTCCAGTCAGTTTGGGTAATTGAGCCATATTATCTTCATCCATTCATTCATTAAAAAAAAACTGGTAGGGAGAGGGTGCCTACTATGCGAAAGGCAGTATGCTAGAGGTTGTGATGGATACAAATATAAATGATACAGTCTCTCCTCTCAAGGAAGGGTGTACTATTTCAATTTCCTGGACCAGAAAAGGGAGATCAAGTCCAATGAAGAATTCCTTAAATGTTGTAGTATCTTTTAAAGAGGATTTTTTTTTTCAGGCAAGAGTATTTGTAAAATGATTTGCTTGATTAGTTTTCTCTCTTGAAGAATGCCTTGTCTGATCCCAGGGAATTATTTCAATGTGAATTACTTGATTTATATTTTCAATTCTTTTCCCATTCTTTACACAGAACCCCTTTTTAGAGGTCAGAGTTACAGACACACCAAAAAGATCTAGAAGAGATTTTGGTCTTGATTGTGATGAACACTCAACAGAATCTCGATGCTGCCGTTACCCACTAACAGTAGATTTTGAAGCTTTTGGATGGGACTGGATTATTGCACCCAAAAGATATAAGGCTAACTACTGCTCTGGAGAATGTGAATTTGTATTTCTACAAAAATATCCTCACACTCATCTTGTTCACCAAGCAAATCCTAGAGGTTCAGCAGGACCCTGCTGTACTCCTACTAAGATGTCCCCAATAAATATGTTATATTTTAATGGAAAAGAACAAATAATATATGGAAAAATTCCAGCCATGGTAGTAGATCGATGTGGGTGCTCATGAGCTTTGTGTTAGGTTCATTACTTCATAAAATATGGAAGGTTTCCCCTCACCAATTCTTGAAACTGTGAAATTATGTACAATAGGTAACAAAAGGCCTAGAGTACATTACAGATTCACCAAGGCACAAGCTACCATATATGAACTAGAAGAAGAGAATAAATGCAATGGTTGGTATTTAACCTTCAAAAGAAAAATTGCAATCAAAATATTATAACTTCCTTTTTAAACAGGAAGGAAATAACTTTTCATATATGATCATCTATCATCACACGCAGGTAAATAAAAGCAACTCTCCTCATGTCCCAGTGAAATAAAGAAATGGATGTTAAAATACATTTCTTCACAGCTTGACCATATCAATCAGAAAATTTCCATACAGTAATGGGATAATGTAGAGTTGTTGCATACCATCATTTGAATTTTCCTCAAACACTTGAATTTTTAGTGTATGACAGTATACTTGGTAAGATGAAATTCCATGAAAATAGAAGAATACAGAAATTAGGGATGGTACACTATATTCATGGTTCCATTCCTGTAATGATTAGTACAGTATGTTGATAATCTAAAACAATGGTGCTAATACAACAGGCTGAATGAAAGATGTTATCTGGTTGCAAATATCCAGCAAAATATAAAGTTTCCCCTTTACTCAGGTACCTTCAAGTGGAGTAGGGTTTCTTTAATGAAAAGAGAAAGTTTTCTTTTAGTTGTCAGCTTTCAAGTTTGTAACATCCCTGGACAGTCTGCAATCTACTAAAAGGCAACAGGACACTAATAAGCACTTGACAAACCTTGAAGTGCTACATAAAGATCAACTATTATTTTTGTTGTAATTAATAAGAAAAGTATAAATCCTAATTCAAAATTGTAGCCTGCTTTTTTTTTTATCAATACTGCAGTTTGCACTAAAACCAACCAATGCAAATCAATGGTTCTATCAATGTTGTGTAAAAATACTTTGATACAATTGCATTTATGTAATATGTATACAAGATTTTTGTAAATAATGTTTCCTTTTTTATTTACCGTTGGTACATGTTTATACTAAGAAAATTTCAAATTATGTATTAAGGCACAAAAACATGTCTTCAATTATGAAACATGATTGCTTGCAGAACAAATTTTATTAGCGATTAAATAGTGGACTTGAAAAAATCCATATGCCAATAGTTAGATGGTTACATTACAATCATTTTATATTTTTTTACATTATTGACATCCTTTTATGGAGTCACAATGGCTGTATAATGTGAATATGCAATTCTGATGGTTTACTGTCAATATAATAAAACCGTAACGTTCCATGATTTTAATACTGTACTGAAAACATTATTGACCATACCAAAAAGCTTTAATTTTATTGTCTCTATAGGCAGAAAAACAAACTGTTGATCTTTTCAATAAAATATTGCAAACTTTATTTTGTAATTCTATACTAAGTATACTTCTTCATATACTTAGATTTTATAAATCAGGATTTTTAAATTGGCTTAAATGTACTTATTGCAAAAAGAAATTTTTTTGGTATCAAATGTGTAGAAAATCACCATAAGTTATGTAAACATGTTATCACCTCTATGATAAGATGCAAAAGTTCTTATGTTACAATGATGTATTCTGGATTTCTGGTTTTCAACTTATCATTCTTTATTGTTGGAGATTATAGTAAAATATCAACCTGTTAATTTTCTTCCTCTTTTTCCCTCTAACTTATATTTTATAAAATTCTAAATATTTAACATTAAAATTTTTATTAAAAATGAAAACATAAATTTCTCATTTACAACGATTTAGACATTGTAAAGCTGTTCGAGTTCTGAGTGGATTTCCCTTCAAAAGCATGGTCCACATTACTTGGCACTACGAAAACAAATAATTGATTGCATCTGTTTCGTTTCCCTTTATGTTGACCTGGGTACTGTTTTCATAGATTCAATTTCCAAGAAAATTGCAATGGGCAGCAGTGTAGGATACTAGAATTATATAATATACACTGATTTGAGGAACACATTGAGGCCACGTGTTTTTCCTGGCTCTGTGGAGTATACCTAGTTTTTCCTATGGGTACAAAGAAACTTCTGTCTGAATTACAAAATACTCACCAAGTTCTTGGACATCCTTAAATGCAACATTCAATATATGCAAAATAATAATTTTTATATATTTTAACTCCTAGGAGAATGGGGACAAATAACTACTAAACCTAAAGGAAGCATTAATTGAATTGTATTTAATACCACTAATTCCTAAGAAAAGTTTTATTCCCCAGGGCTTGAAAAGATCCAAGATGTAGTGCAAGTGCTGAACATGGCGTCAGAAGATCTGAGTTTCCACTTCCAGCTCCAACACTTTCTAGTTGTGTAGGAACAAGTGGTTCATTTAATTTCTGGGTCTCAGTTTCCTCACCTATAAGGATATCCATAGTCTACCTACCTCACAGGGCTGTTGTGAGGAAAGTGCTTTGTAAATTTTAAAACACTACATAAATATGAGCTATAATCTATGATTTCATCAGTGTGGTATCTCCTTATATGAGTGCAGATCACAACCCTTCTATGCCTTTGTAGATGGTCTTTGTGAGTTGCTGTGGCCAAAAAAATTAATACAATTATATCTCGTGTGATTATATTTTTTAATTATAAGAGGTTACAAGACAAGCCTCTTCAAAATTAGCTAAGCTGATATTTGGACATAAGGTAAGTATATCTCTAGGCCCATATGCAAAAATGTCTTTTGAAACAAGTGGAATTTGCTTGATCTTATGCTCCACTGACATTACCTTAAAGATGCCAGAGTCACTTCACTGTCACAATGAGGCATTAGAGTAAGACTTAGTGAACCTAACAGTTCTAATAAACAGAGTTATTCCTGAACCACTAAAGAAAATTATTTACTACTACCTCCAACAATAATATAAACAATGTATAAGTATTCTTCAAAAGTTAATACTGACACTTCCATTGAGGTATCTGTGATTTTAACACCTAATTAAACATATGGGAAATCATCCTCAGCACATTCACATGTTATTCAAGATGTGAATGATACTCACGATACAACATGATACTAATGCAAATTAGTATAAGTATTAGGCAAATTCTACAGAAAATTGCATGGAAAATTTTGACTTGCAGGCCAACCCTATTCATATTTTTATTTTCTGAATCCTCTTCCAACACTATTTATCTACCCCAAATTCACTATAGTCCCTACACATATTTCCTTTCTAAAAATAAACTCAATTGCTAAGGTGCTTTAATCATTTGGGGATACTCTCAGTTGTACAGTTAGTTGTCGCTTTTTGCTTAAAGTGGTTGTTGTTAGAGATTGGTCTAGGAGCCCTGGATAATGGATCTAGCTCTATCACTATCCATATGACATTAGAAGGCTAATCATAATGTCAGGCCTCAGTTTCCTTATCTATACCACGGAAGGGTTGGATTAGATGATTTCTGGGGTCTGTTTAGCTCTAGTGTTCGATAAGTTAATAACTTAAATGATAATTCATTTCTTTAAACACTACCCCTTCCCATACACATGAAAAACAAAATTGTTATATTGTTTTTATTTTTAAATCACAAATGATCAGCTACAAAAATTATAGTGTTATCGAGAAGTACATTAAAGATACTTAGATTTCATTCACATGCAACAACTAATATAGTTTCTGATATTGTTGCTAAATATAGGCGTAGATTAAACAACTTCAAATAAAATTATATTTTTATGAACAAAACCTAAATCACAAATATAGGCAGTCAGAAAATACTACTGGATTTGGAGTCAGAAAGCTTGGTTTCAAGTACCACACACAGCAGCAGTAGGATGTTAGGCAAGTTACTTTGCCTCTTAGGCCTCCAGAATAAGGGAATAAGAATAAAAATATTTGTATTACATACCTCTTGAGGTTGTCATTGGGGAAATTCCCTGTAAACTTTAAAGTACTATAGAAATGTGAGCTGTTATTATTACCCTAGAAATAAACTTAGAAAACAAAGAATACATATCTTTTCTTTGAAGAAAATATTCAAATATTTTTACTCCATTCTTTGCAAAGGTCCATTTGCTGTTCAGAGTTTTACAGCACAAAATATGTAAAAGAAAAGCAAAATGTGATTTTACATAAACTATTGTGCTGTGATAATAGCTAGAGACAAAACTCGAATGGACCATGAAATCAGAACCTGTGGGTGCCTAATCTAGAATAGAGCAGATATCATACAATAATTTTGTGAGTGATAATTGAATTTTCATTTCACTTTCTTCTTCATGTCTTATGGACCCTAAGCATTCTCAGGAAGGTCAACGTTGAAAGCTTCATAATGAAAACAGGGTTTCAAGTTTCTGAATTTTGTTGCCTCCAGGAAAGAGTTCTTTTGTATACACTTGGTCTAGTCCAGCTGTTTTTTACATCTTTATTTCGTCAGTTCCATTTCTACTTCCTCAATAAACACATCAGAAACAGTGATGTTAGAATCCAAATGTGGTGGCTCCACTCTGTTTGACGGTGAAAAGGGTTCCTCATAAAAATCTTTTTTGCAGATCTTTTCCATTTTACGTCTGTCAGTAGTACTCCTTCCAGTTTCATCTTTATTTGCCCTTGGGATGACTTTGCTTAAGTAGGCCTCTTTCAAAGTTCACTTTAAATTTGTTTTTCTTTCTGATGCTTTTTAGGGTTTTATGAGTTGATAATGCTCATCATCCACTAGCCTCCTTCTTTAAGATTTTATAAACAACTTTATATTCTAAAGCAGTATTGACTTTAGTTGCTATAGCCTGCTGCTTAGCAAGCTGGTTGCTGACTAAGTAGACTTTTAGGCTCTTCTCAACACCTCTTTATGGCAAGTAATATTCAGGGATGTTCTTTTTTCCATTAATTTCCCAATTTTTTGGCACTAAAAATTTGTGATTTGAAAAACACTAATGACATATTTGACTAAAATAGCAATGCTGATGACAAATATTTTAGAATGTTATTCTATAATAATGGTAGAATTCTTATGAAGTATCTCTTTCTATATTGTCGTTGTGTCCAGCTCTTTGTGACCTTGTGGACCATAATATCCATGGAGTTCTCTTGGCAAAGATACTGGAGTAGTTTGCCATTTCCTTCCATGGTGGATTAAGGCAAACAGAGGTTAAGTGACTTGCCCAGGGTCATACAGCTAGTAAGTGTCTGGGGCAAGATTTGAGGTCAGGTCTTTCTGACTTCAGGCCCAGTGCTCTATACACTGAGCTGTCTAACTGCCCTATCTCTTTCTGTAAAATATCACTATAAAAATTGGTCCAACATAAGTCTATTTCCATATCCATGATACTTTGTGTACATTATTACAGCATTAATATTTTATTATTTTAATAGATCTACGATTTCATCAGCAATGGTACTTCCACTGTAGTCAAATCCTAACACAATATAAAAACCCATTCACACCATCTAATTTTGTACAATTCTTAGCCCTGTCTCTATTTAAAAAAAATCAACCCAAAAAATCCTCAATAGAGGTTCTACCCAACACAATGAAGATTCTCCTCTTTTTCTTTTAACATCGCATGTATATCAGTGTAGGGAAGGGAGGCAGGAAGCATTCTATTACCTCCTAAATTAACGTATCCACAAAAGCAATCTAGATGGAATCAGTTGAGAATTTTCTTATAGCCCTACAACAACGTAACCACAAAAGATTAAGATTTGCCTTTACCCTGTGCATTTGAAACTCTTTGATTGGGTCAAGAAGAAAACAGCTGATTGGCTAACAAGCAAACAACCATGTTTTGGGGGCTTTACATATATGGGAGAATTTCAGCAATTTGCCATTCTTGGCGGCAGGGATAATCTGAGGGAAGTTGAAACCAGGCCCTTAAGATGGATTCACTGATGGGGTGGGGAGGAGAAAAAGTCTCTACCTCTTTCTTCTTCCCCACCTCCATTGACCACGTCACAGGAGAGTCAGCAGAGATCCATAGCAGACAATGCCTCTGAGGAACACAGCATGAGGACTTTTTGAAGGGAAGAAGGACTTTCATTACCAGGAGTTGTGAATTACCCCTTTGCTGCATGTATTCTCTGTGTATGTGCCTCACTATTATTGTATCTTAAGTCTGAGCCTTTCTTTCCATGGCAACTCTGTGTACTTATGGGAGATTGTATTACAATCTTTTATTTGGGTGGGAGGTGTTTTACACCAGTTGTTATTATACTACCTAAATAATGCCCTTTTGTTAAAGGGTGGTTAAGCAAACTAGCTCATTGCTAATGAGAAGTACAATCACAGGGGCTTTTGAGCAGGCGCTTTGGAAGCACATCCACTCAGGGTTACTCCTAGCTGCCTTCTGAGGATTCTATCTTTTGATTGTGGGTGCAAGTCGGGGCAGTAGCCCAGAGGAGGTGCTATGCCAGGATAACACTCAGGTTGTCTATCTATTATCCTACACATTTGTTATATGACTCTCTCAACTCTTTTATGGTTGTACATATCTTTGATTTTTATGCCAGTTCTGGCATGTCAATCATGATGGGTCATATGTTGCAGCTTAATTCAAACTATCAGGCTTTTTTCTATTGCTTATTGGATTACCTCAGCCTGGTTAACAAATTATGCATTCAATTCTTTGTGAAAAAGGGTCACCTCTACAAAGAAGGTATAAGAGATAGCATGGCTGGTGGGAAAAATACTTTGTTGTGGAGTCAAAGAACCTACCATCATATACCAGAATTGCTACTTACTAGCTATGTTAATTTGTTGGAATAATGAATTTCTTTGAGCTTCAGTGTTCTCAACTGTAAAAGGAGGGTAATAACAACTCTACTTACTACTTCACGGGGTTATGAAGGAAGAGTTTTGTAAATTATGAAGCCGTATGCAAATGTGAATAATTAATGCATGTTGCAGTATGTGCTCAATAAGTATGTGTTGACTGTATAATAAATACATGTCACATGGGAAGGCAATAATGAAACACACAGACTTGCTCTATTTATTTCAATATTATTTTAGCAATGGAACAGGTGATATGCATATCTATTAAGAGGGAGAAATAATATCAATGGATTTTTTTACACTGTGACAGGCCTCCTTGGCTATATCATGTGACTTCCATCACAGTGCAGCAAAGAAATTAAGACATAAGCAAAAACTTATGCGTGATCTGCCATTCATTTGTGTATGCCAAATGACATATAGTGTTGCAATTCCACTCATGTTAGTAATTTCCGTTCCAATTTATACATTGTAAAACATCTGAAAGGAAACTCTGCCCCTTTTGGTCATCTCTGAGTAAAATGTCAAGCAATGCAAAAAGGTGCTAAATTTAGTTCATTCATGCTTAGATGGCATCTTGCAGAGGTGGCCTTTGCAAATGAGTGCATTTGCTTTGCATAGCGGGAATGTTTTAGCGCAATATTATCTTTGTTGCCAATTAAAATGCTATGTGGAGAGTACATCTCAATGTAATCTACTAGTTTATGTATCAAAATACTCTAGGGAGTGTCATATAACCACACAGTGTTCTCGAATGCAAGATTTTGTGTCTAGCTATCCATTTTATCTGACAGATGGTAAAACATGTATTTTGCATTGACAGACAGTTGCTTAATAACCTAACAATTAGAGTTGCTGACTTGTTGCTTGACATAACTATAAAATATAATGATAAATATAACCATAACTCTCCCTCTAGATTTAACTTCTCTGAATATATAAAGGTGCAACTACAAAACACCACAAAGTTTCATTTGTGTTTAGCATTCATTTCATTTTTGAATGAAAAAATATACCCTGTATTTTTTGAACAATAGAGGTGATCTGATGATAATAATAGTGCATGATTATATAGTATATCAATGTTTACATGGAATTGGTACAAATGTTGATATATTCACTTTATAAAAGAGGAAACCGTGGCTCAGATATACAGACAGATCTTTTGACCCCAAGTTTGCTGCTCTTTCCATTTACACCCTGTTCTCTCTCTTTTTCTCTGTAGCTTTCTACTAGGCACTGTCTAGGTGCTGATAATACAAAGACAATATAAAATCTCTGACTTCAAGGAGCTAACATTCTTTCTAAATATGCCAAATATATACAAAATAATTACAAAGTCATTTTTTGTGTATGCATAAGCAGTGGTGGGGTAGGTTCTAGCAGCTTGAGGAGATTGTCTCTTACGATTGATGATACTGTAGAAAAGATTATGAAGGTGCTTTTTCTAGTGCTACCATGAATCTGTGATTTCACTGATTTGGGTATGCCTTCCTCCTAACCTTCCATACCATGTCATCCTGTGCAGTTTCTGACCATGTCTCCCCTATGAACATGGTAAAAGTTGACTTGAGCAAACATTTTAGCAAACATATACACACAGTAAGGAAGATGGCACTCACCAAAATTAGCTTATACAATTCTAGTACATACTGTCAGTTTCAGATGCCATGGGGAGAGTTTCTTCAAAAAAAAATGCCACACTACAATTCACTGCAAAAGACAATCCAAAAGCAAAATTGTCACAAGGATATCCTTTAACTTTTGAATTTAATTTGTTTTCCTAATGGCTCAAAATTATATCTCTAAGAAAACAACTTTTGCCACAAATTCTTTTACCTCTGCTATGAAGGACTCTATTCAGAACAAAATTTGATTATGCGGTTTTGGCCATGCATCCTCCACAAGGCTTTTCCAGTTCCGCTCCCACGGACATTTACCCTGACTAAGCAGCCAAATGTTTCTTGGCCCTATTCCATGGAACTCAGAACTTTGGCATAACCTCTCAACCAGTCAAAAACAAAACTCATTTCTGTAACATGTTCTTGCAAGAAGGTTGTCTGTACCATGACATCAGATCCTGACAATGTTGAGATATTATTCTGAAAGTGAAAATCAAGCATGTTAGTAGGAATTCCTCACTACTCCAAAATATACTGACAGAAAAATTCTAACTTGTGAATAGAAATCATCAGGTGGGATTTTAATATAATATGACCCGATGATCTTCAGTGGTTATGAGCCTTCTTTTACCCTTTCTATATCCTTTATTATGGAACACAATAGATCACTCCTGACACTGTTGTAATAGTAGTGACTGGATAGGCTGAAAGACTATTTCAATTTAAGGGTCCCAGGGCTTCCGTCCCTTGGTGAGGTGCCACAGATTTGGTCTTCAGCTTGACATGTTCAAAAACCTGATTGGGTTCTAGGAAATTTATTTGAATTAAATAAATTCACAATTATGTCAACCACTGATCACAAAAAATAGCCTGAACTTCTCCCATTAGTGGTTAATAACAATTCCAATTTCCCAGACAAAAGCTGCTATGGTGTTTGTCCAGTTGTGATTATATCATCAAATAAGTGGACCAAAATTTTACCTCCTTTGCAAAACAATGTCCTCATGGGTACATTAGGTTCTTCAGAAGGAAACATAGATGTCACAGTATATTAAATTTCCACACTAGAATTTTATCCAAATAGTTGGATTTATTTGTGGTTCATAATTCCACAAACAGTAGACATAAGATCTCAGAATTATAAGAAACTTCAAAGGCAATTTAACCACAACAAGAATCATCTCCAGAACATGCCTGACAAGTGTTCATATAGATTTCTGCATAGACCTCCAGTGAGGAGGAACACTTAATAGAGAATCACAGGATTTCAGTGGCCATCTAGTCCAACCAATACCTGAAAGGGTCATCTCTACAATCCACTGAATATGTGGACATCCAGTCTTTGCTTGAAGACCTCTAATGAGGAGGAATCCACCAACTTCAGAAACACCCTATTACACTTTGTGAGAACTCTTGTCGTTAAGCAGGGCTGCCTGACATCAAGCCTAAATTTGCCTCTTTGCAACTTCCATGCATTGCTCCTGGTTATGCTCTCTATATGTTGATTGAGCTAAGATTTAATTAATATAAGGAACTCCTGATAAGGAGTAGATCAGCACTTTATCTAATGTTTAGTCTTAGAAAGTTGCCCAGGGCCACAGGACTAGTATGTAACAAAGGCAGAACTTGAACCCATCTCCCTAATTCTAACATGATCTCCCTATCAATTATGCCATGCTATTTACTCACTCAAACTTGAAATTCAATTATTAATGCAGCCTAAAACAATATTAGCTTTTTTTGACTACTATATCACATCACTGATATATTCTGAGCTTACAGTTGACTACAAGTACCAGATTTTTTGATATTTTTGAAAGTCAAATTTTCTATTCAGTTCTGGTCTTTTCACTGAGAAAGCTTGAAAGTCCTCTATTTTATTGAAAATCCATATTTTGCCTTGGAACATGATACTCAGTTTTGCTGGGTAGGTGATTCTAGGTTTTAATCCTAGCTCCATTGACCTTCGGAATATCGCATGCCAAGCCCTTCGATCTCTTAATGTAGAAGCTGCCAGATCTTGGGTTATTCTGATTGGGTTTCCACAATACTCAAATTGTTTCTTTCTGGCTGCTTGCAGTATTTTCTCCTTGATCTGGGAGCTCTGGAATTTGGCAACAATATTCCTAGGAGATTTCTTTTTGGGATCTATTTGAGGAGGCGATCGATGGATTCTTTCAATTTCTATTTTGCCCTGTGGCTCTAGAATATCAGGGCAGTTCTCCTTGATAATTTCTTGAAAGATGGTATCTAGGCTTTTTTTTTGATCATGGCTTTCAGGTAGTCCAATAATTTTTAAATTATCTCTCCTGGATCTCTTTTCCAGGTCAGTGGTTTTTCCAAGGAGATATTTCACATTGTCTTCCATTTTTTCATTCCTTTGGTTCTGTTTTATAATATCCTGATTTCTCATAAGGTCACTAGCTTCCACTTGCTCCAATCTAATTTTTAAAGTAGTATTTTCTTCAGTGGTCTTTTGGACCTCCTTTTCCATTTGGCTAATTCTGCCTTTCAAGGCATTCTTCTCCTCATTGGCTTTTTGGAGCTCTTTTGCCATTTGAGTTAGTCTGTTTTTTAAGGTGTTGTTTTCTTCAGTGTATTTTTCAGTATTTTTTTGGGTCTCCTTTAACAAGTCATTGACTTGTTTTTCATGGTTTTCTCGCATCCTTCTCATTTCTCTTCCCAATTTTTCCTCTACTTCTCTAACTTGCTTTTCCAAATCCTTTTTGAGTTCTTCTATGGCCTGGGGCCAGTTCATGTTTTTCTTGGAGGCTTTTGTTGTAGGCTCTATGACTTTGTTGTCTTCTTTAGGCTGTATGCTTTGGTCTTCTTTGTCACCAAAGAAAGAATCCAAAGTCTGAGACTGAATCTGGGCGCGTTTTTGCTGCCTGGCCATATTCCCAACCCACTAACTTGACCCTTGAGTTTTTCAGTGGGGTATGACTGCTTGTAGACTAACGAGTTCTATGTTCCACATTTGGGGGGGAGGTGCCAGCTCTGTCAGACCCGCACTACTCCTTCCCCAAGAACCCCCAGTCCAGACTGGGCTTAGATCTTCAGCAGGCTGTTGCACTCCTGCTCTGATCCGCCACTTAATTCCTCCCACCAGGTGGGCCTGGAGCAGGAAGTAACAACAGCTGTAGCTGCCCCACCTCCACTGCCCCCGGGGCTGGAAGCCGAACCGGAACTCCTTCCACTCCCGCAGCTTTTCCCACTAACCTTCTCCGCAGTCTTTGGTGTTTGTGGGTCGAGGGGTCCGGTAACTGCCGCAGCTCACATATTCAGGGCGCTAGGGCCCCCTCTGCCCCGCTTCTGGTCTGGATCGTCCACGCCGCTCAGGCTGGGCTCTGCTCCACTCCGTTCCCAGCTCCCAGCTCCTAGCTCCGTGTGGAATAGACCTCACCCAGAGACCATCCAGGCTGTCCTGGGCTGGAGCCCTGCTTCCCTCTGCTGTTCCGTGGGTTCTGCCGTTCTAGAATTGGTTCAGAGCCATTTTTTTAGGTTTTTGGAGGGACTCCAGATTTTTTGATATTTTAAAATTTTTTTCCTATTTTTATTTTCAAATTAAATTTTGTGTACTGCCAATCAGCAAAAGTACACTCTCCCTTTCACAACCCTGCCCACCCCTCCCCTACATTGAGAAAGAAAGAAAAATAAAATCCTTGTTACAAACATGTAGAGTTGAAGAAAAATTTCTGCAATGGCCATGTAAAACAATGATGAAGACAACAACAACAACAACAAAACTCATTCCACGCTCTTGAGTCTTTCATCTGTCTGTCAGCAGATGAGTAGCATATTTCATCGTTAGTCCTCTGGAATTATGGTTGCTTATCATGCTGATCAGAGTTTCTAAGTTCTTCAAGTTGTCTGTCTTCACAACATTGTTCTTATATAAATTGTTCTCTTGGTTCTCCTCTTTTCACTCTGCATCAGTTCATACAAATCTTCTCAGGTTTCTCAGAAACTATTCCCTTCACCATTTCTTATAGCATAATAATATTTCATATCACTAATATGCCATAACTTGTTTAGTCATTCGCCAACTGATGTGTACCCTGTTAGTTCACAATTTTTTTGCCATTACAAAAAGAGCTATAAGCATTTTTGCCCAGGACCTATCCCTTTTCAATCTCCCCTCTATAAGTTTCCCTTCCTTTTTCTTCCCTTTCCTTTCTACTTTCCTGTTGAGCAAAATGCATTTCTGTGTATATTGTTGTATTAGGAGGGCAGAGTTTATAATCTCAAAGAGGATCATAAACATGTCTGAAAGGTTCGGAAACTCTCAAAGTAGAAGGCAGAAGAATCAAAACATATATTTAGGCTCCACAGTAACCAACCCATGAACCAGCAACCCCATTTTGATATATTGATCAAAAGCTTCCAGGCCCAATAAGTACGCCTTGAAAGAGTAACCAGGAGGCTACAGAGAAGCATGATTGCATAAAGCAAAATCATGCTTCCCCCTCTATGGTAAAAAGATTACCCACTGGCCTGAAGTCTTTGTTCAGCTTCCTCCCGTAGGTCAGCTCTGCTACTGGCAGCTCCTGCTTCAGCTGTAGCTGTGGCTGTAGCAGCCTCTGGCTCCAACGGGAGCTGCTTTTAACCATCCAGCTTCTGCGGGGGTGTAAGGTACGCTGGGGAAAGCACAGGTTCTTTCAATCTGCTTAAGCAAGGTGAAGGGGTTGACTGGGAAAGCACAGGTTCTTTCCATCAGCTTAAGCAAGGGAAGCAAGGTGAAGGGGCTGACAAGCTTACTCCAGTCCAACATACAAACAGCATTCAGTTCAGGGGAAAAAGCCAAACTAGTCAAGGGCACTTGTTGACTAAGTGCTAAGGAGCCCATTTTTGGTTGCCAATACAATTGTGTGTACATATGTGTGTGCACATGAGTATGCATGTGTGTATGTGTGTTTATAGCACTCCATCCTTTGAAGAGTTTGGATGAGAGTGAGGCTCAAATATCAGCTGCTCCTGACCAACCCTTCCTCTATGTCTGTAATAAACTTCTACTTGCATATACTGATTATGAGACAATTTTCCCTAACCTTCCTCTCTCTTTCCCTTCTTCATTTTCCATTCTTCCTATAAGATCATCAAAACATAACAGAACTACTCCTAGGCCTTCTGTCTATCCAGACTCCCTCTACGGTCTCTGATGACACTAGGGCTCAGAGAAGACACATGTATCATCACTACACATTAAAACATAAGCAGTTGATTTTCATTTAGTCTCATCACTGTTTATTCATGTTTACTTTTTAATATTTCTCAACTCCTATGTTTGAACTACAGAGTTTCTATGCAGTTGTGGTCTTAGAAGTTCTTTATTTCATCAAAGATCCCTTTTTAACCTTAAGCATAATATATATTCAGTTTTGCTGGGTAAATTATTCTGGGCTTTAAGACTACCTCCTTTGCCTGCTGCAAAATTATATTCCAAGCTTGCAGCTTCTTTACAGTGGTGGCTGCTCAATCTTGTGTGATCCTGAATGTGGCTCCTTCATACTTGAATTCTTTCTTTTTGACAGCTTTCAGCATTTTTTCCTTAACCTGGAGACTTCAGATTTTGACTACAATTTTCCTGGAAGTTTTTATTCTGGGGTTTCTTTCATGAGCTGACTAATGTATTCTTTCTATTTCCATTTTGCTCACTGATTCTAAGAGATCTGAGCAATTATCTTTTAATATTTCTTGAAATATTTAGGCTCTGTTTTGGTCATGGCATTCAGGTAGTCAAATTATTCTTAATTTTTTTCTGCTCAATATTTACTAGGTCAGGTTTGTTTTTTTTTTTTTTTACTATGGGATACAGCACTTTAAAAAAATTCAGCCTTTTGACTTTGTATGTAATATTTCTTGTTGTCTCATGGAATCACTAACTTGTTCTTGGTTCGTCCTAATTTTCAGGGAGTTTGTAGCTTGGGCAAGGTTTTTACTTCTTTTCTCAAGCTGTTAATTCCCTTTCCAATTCTTTCTTCCATAGTTCTCTTTTCTTTTCCATTTTTTCTTTAGAACTCTGAATTCATTAAAAATATTTAAAATTCCTTTTTCAATTCTTCTTTCATCTCTTCCATGAATTCTAGTAGAATTTGTACCCAAGTTGTGCTTTTCTTTGAGACTTTGCTTGTAGAGGTTTTGGAATTATTCTCTTATTTTGCATTTGTACTGTAATGTCACCACAATAGCTTTTTATGGTGGAATTCTTATTCTGTTTGCTCATTCTTTCAGTCTACTTCCTGATTTTGGATTTGATGGTAGAACTGGGTTCTGCTGAACTTCCATAGGGATAGTCAGAGCTGGTCTTGTTGCTGCTTTCTTGGGGTGTTGAGTTTTGTGTTACTCTAGGAACTCAGGGACAGCTCAAGCTTGAGACGTGCAAGCCTTTAGTGCTCCCAAAGTGGTCTGATACAGGGAAAAGTCTGATCACTGTCTCCCTAGTCTGAGCTCAGCAAGCTCTTGATCTAGGTTTGGGTCTGAGCAATAGGCCTATTAGGTTGCTCCATTTAAAATTTCAGTAAACTGCTTCTACACTCTGTCAACATCAGGCTTCTGGAAAGCTCTGCTGGTTCAGTGACAGAACTATAGGCTCCCTTTGGGTCTGCGAGTCCTGATTCGGTTATTCCTCTACAGACTTTACAATGGACTGGGGAACTGGAACTGAGACCTTATTCTGTTCCTTGGGTCAGAGTAATACAGAAGGATAAATGCTCACCAAGGGTGTTCACTGTCATGGGGGATGTCAAAAAGAAAGAATTCCTTACAGGTTTATGAAGCTCTACAGATGTTCTTGTCTGCTGATGGATTATTCTGATAGCATTAAGTACTATAATAGTACAGGGACTCCTTAATGAAATGCACCAGCACTTAAATGAGATTGGTCTAGCAATCTCTACAAGAAAACACAAGTGAGTAAAAACTGTATATTATCCAGCATGGGACATGCAGTTGTTTAAAAGGCAGACCATTGAGTTAATCCATAAATACTATGACAGTCACAGAGAAAGGGCAAACAAGTTGGACTCAAAATTGACTAGGAAGAGGAAAGAGGGATTTTAGCTGGAAAGCCTTGCAAAACTTTTTTATTTTATTTTATTGATGTCTTCTGTTTTTCTCATCATCATAGTTATCCCAAGTATCTCTCCTCTTCCTGGGGAGCAATCTCTTATAAAAATAGCATTGTCCAAAAATATAAATAGAAAAAGAAGAGGAAAAATATCAGCACAACTAATAAATTGAAAAGTTAGAAAACATGTGCAATGTATAACACTTGTGAACCTCCCACCTTCATGAAAGGGTAAGTTGAAAGTATCCTATTATATCTGTTCATTCATATAATGCTTGATATTTATAATTTTGTTACATTCAATTTTGATTTTTTCATTTACATTATTATAGTTATTGTGTATAGTTTCCTTGGCTCTGCTTAATACATTCTGCATCAGTTCATGTATGTCTTTCCATGCTTTTCTGTATTCATCACATGCATCTTTTTTTACAATACAGCAATAATATTCCATTATATTCATGTACCATAATTTGTTTAGCCATCTCTTAATTGATAGGCATCTATTTCATTGCTAATTCTTTGCCATCATAAAAAATGCTGCTATAAATATTTTGGTGTAAATTGGGACTTTGTATTGATGGTGTTCTTTGGGTATAAGCCCAATAATAATATCTCTGGTTCAAAGGGTATGGACATTTTAATAATTTTATTGGAATAATTCCAACCAATTTTATAAAATGTTTGTACCATTTCATAGCTCCACCAACAATGTATTAATGTACTGAAAATTCCACATTACTTTCAACATTGACTATTGCCCTATTTTTGTTACCTTTGCCAATTTGCAGGGTATGAGGTAAAACTGCATTTCTTTTATTATTAGTGATTTGGAGCATTTTTAATATGATTGCGAATAGTTTGCAATCCTTTTGAGAAATTTTCATATCCTTTGATCACTTATCTATTAAGGAATAACTAATAGTCATATATGTACACACACATATACATCTTGGTTACCAAATTCTTATCAATCTGATGTAAATATCTTTTCCCTATTCAACTAGTTCCCTTCTTAGCCTAGTTAATTTTGAATGCGCAGTTTTTCAGTTCCATGTAATCAAAGCTATCAAGTTTATCTTTTATTATTTCCTCTATCTGTTTGCTTAAGAACACACCTCCTACTCACCGCTAAGAGAGGCATAAGACTGGCTTCTCTTCTAAAATTTTTATAGATGATTTTAAATATTATGATCATGCATATATTGACAATATACTGTGGAATTTGGTGTAAGATGTTGGTCTAAACCTAATTTAATCAAGATTGCTTTTCCATTTTTCCCAGAAGTTTTTAAAATCAAATAGGAAGTTTTTCCCTAGATTATTTATTTTACACTTTTTTTTTGCAAATAGCATTTTATTTTTCCCTCAGTTACATGTCAAGAGAATTTTTAGCATTCATTTTTGTAATATTTTGAATTCCAAATTTTTCTTCCTCCTTCCTTCACTCCCCTCTTCTGAAAATGGTACACAGTTTGATATAGTTTATATATGTGCTATCATGTAATATGTTTTACACTTTAATCAAACAATGGGCTATTGAGTTTCAATCTCTACTTCTTTTCATCAACTCCCTTGATATTCTAGCTCTTTTGTTTTTTCCAAATGGATTTTATTGTTATTTTTATCAAGTTCTATAAAGTATACACTTGGTAATTTGATTAGTATAGAATTAAAAATGTAAATTTATGTTGGTGTGGTATTGTCATTTTTATTATATTGCCATGGCTTAGCCATGAGAACTGAATATTCCTCTAGCTATTTAAGTTGGTCTTTATTTCCTTAAGAAGCACTTTGTTATTGAAGCTACACATGTTTTGTTTTGGTTTTTTTGTGCTTTGGTGGGTCAGTTCAGAGATATTTTATGCATTTTGTAGTCAATCAAAATGGGATTTCCTTTCTATTATTGCTGCTTGGGTTTCATTATTAGTATACAGAAATGCAGATGATTTTGAGAGTTTACTTTGTAGCATGCAACTCTGTTGAAGCTGTCTATCTCAATTAGTATCTTTGGTAATTCCTCAGGGTTTTCCAACTATGCCATAATATCATCAGCAAAGAAGGGTATTTTTATTTTCCCTTTACCTATCCTTATGCCTTTAATTTCTGTCTCTTGTCTTACTGTTGTTGCTAGGGATTTCCATAAGTATAACAAATAATAGTGGAGAGGGTGAACATCCTCATTTCCCTCTCTTAAGATTCTAGTGTATCTCCACTGCACATTATTCATGATTTTGGTTTTAGATGCTTTTTATGGTATTATATTAAAGATCCCTCTACACCTATACCTTGTAGGGTTTTTTTTTACGTAAATGAGTGCTATGCTTTTTCCAAGGCTTTCTCTGCATATATTAAGATAATCATGAGGTTTGGGATGCTTTGATTTTTAATGTGATTAATTATGTTGATTGTTTTCCCAATGTTGAGCCATTCTTGCATCCTTATATGAATACGTTTTGGTCATAATGACTGATTTCTTGAATAAAATTTTATAGTCTGGCAGAATTTTGATTAAAATTTTTGAGTTAATATTCATTAGTGATAGTGTACTACAGTTTTCCTTTTGTGTTTTATCTTTCCCTGGTTTAGGTATTAAGACTATATTTATCTCATAAAAGGATTCTGGTAGGGTGATTTATTTTTAATTTTTGAGAATAATTTGTGAAGTATGGGTACTAATTGTTCTTTAAAAGATTGATAGACTTCTCCTGTGAATCCTTCATGACAAGGAGTTTTTTTCTTTGGTGGTTCTTTTACAGCTAGATTTATTTCCATTTAGGAGATTGAGTTATTTAAGATATCTATCTAGAATTTTGATAATTTTAGTATTTTATACTTTTTAATGTATTGCTCTATTTCTTTTGTGTTCTTAAGTTTGTTAATATGTTACTATGCATAATGTGTTACAGTTATTCTTTTTATTTCTCCTGGTTTTGTGATATTACTCTGCTCATTTATTATTTAATTGATGTGATTTTCTGCCCTCTTCTTAAAACTCAGGTTAGCTAAAGTTTATCAATTTTATTAAAATTTTCAAAGAACCAGTGTATAACTTTATTTATAATTTTTATGGTCATTCTTTTCTTGTGTACTTGTTGGCTTTCTAATTTCTTAAAATGCATATTAAGTTCTTTAATCTTTTCTTTTTTCTATTTTGTCAATGTATGTTTGTAGGAATATAATTTTTCCCCTGAGGACTGCTTTAGCAACATCCCAGAAATTTTAGAAATTATCATCATAATTTTCTTTTGCATGATTAAAGTTGTTTCTGTGATTTGTTTTTTGATTCACTAATTATTTAGGATTTCATTATTAAGTCTCTATTTGGGTTCATGTCTTTTGTTTGTGGTCCCTGAATCAACAACCTTTTATTGCATTATAATCTCTAAAGCCTTTTTATATTCAGTTGTTGTTGTTGCAATATCTCTATGTCTTAATACAGGGTCAATTTTTGTAAAATTTCCATGTGGTGCTAAGAAACATGTATATTCTTTTGCAGTCCCATTTAGAAGAAGCAACAAGTCTTAAGCTCTAGTTTCTCCAGCAATTTTTCCAGTTCCACATTTTCTCTTTTGTTTATTTTTCTGTTAGAATTATCCATGACTGATAGTGATATTGAAGTCTCCTGTTACTATGGTGTTATTATCTATGTTTTCTTGTAGCTTAGTTCATGTTTCCCTTATGAATTTGGATATTAAGGAATTAGGAGTATTTATTTTTGACATTGGTTTGCTCTCTATGGCCTTTTTCAACATAATGTAGTTTCTTTGTTTATCTCTTTTTATTTTTTGGATGTTTGTCTTTGCTTTGTTAGTTTGATTGAAACTCCTGCTTTTTTTGGATTTACATGTATAGTAAATATAGTTATTTGCATAGTAATTTTTTCCCATCTGTTTTGTTTTCCATATATCTTTATTTTCTAAATGTTTATCTTGTAAGCAACATTTTGTAGGATTTTGTTTTCTTATCTAATCTGCCACTCTTTTTTCATTTTATTGGATTGCTTAATCCAATTGCATTGTGCATTGAAAGTTATTAAAATTAGGATTATATTTTCCTCTATTTATTTCTATATTAGTTTTTTCAAATTAATATTTTTGTTTTCTTCTTCTGCTTTAAACACAGTACTATGTTTCTTCAGTTACTTTGACTTAATCTTTTTTTTTTTTAGTGACTCTATTCCCACTGGCTCTCTTCCCCTCACCCCTGATTACCTCCTTTTGTTTGTTACTCCCTTTCCCTTTGGAGTTTTATTTATTAATTCTTTTTCCTTCCCTGCTTTTATCTGGTAATTTAATTTGTATCCCACCTGTTCCCCCTCTGTTAGTTATGTAGATTTCCTCTTCAACTAGTCCTGTTCATTAGTTTTTAAAATTTCTTTTTTTGTGCTCCTTAACAGATAAGATTTCTCTCATACTCTTCATTATCCATCCTTTCTTTATTCTACTCAAGCCCCTCATTTTCTGGTTTGTTACTCTTATAATTATCTAGTCCTTCTTTAATCTCTAGATTTCTCATGAAATAAAGACCTCTTAAGTATCCATTCTGTGTTCTCCCATCTAGGCAGTTTCTGGCTTGTAGAGCTTGCCCCATAGATTCCCATTCTCCATTTGTCTCACTCCCAGAACAATGCTAATTCCTGCAGGTAACAGAGGGGATACTGCCTCATGGTAAGACAGGTCTCTCTCTGATTTGCAGTCCACCACTGGTCTGTACCCTTCCCCCATTACCTTCTTTTCCCCTGTAAGAGACAGGACAGGGGAGCTGTTTTGTTTCCACAGAGTTGAAAGCATTCCTCTTCCCCGCCCCCGCCGCTACCCCCCAGCTTTAGCAGAATGTAAGTCAGTTGACTGGTTAGAACTAGTTCTAATCAAAGCCCTGGGGTGAAAGGTTAGAGGCTTGTATGCATGCTTAAACAAACCATTTGAGGATGGCATGACATAGGCAGTCAGGGGGTTGTACCTGACTAATGAAGAGCCTGGAGGGAGATTCAAAGGGAAAGTCTATAAAAGGACTGGCATCCATCTGAGCTCTTTGTACTCTGTTCAGGGGAGGTACCCATTTATCCAGACTGAATAAATATAAAATATAATTAAAATGCCCCCAACCTCTACCGTTTGGGTGGCATCCTTTCTCATAAGAATAAATGCCTTTTCTGATTTTGGGCTCGGACTCTGAACTCTTTATTGTGCCGTTGCACACGCCCCCACATCTTCTCCCTGGATCCATTCCCTCCTACTCCCTCAGGTGCCCGTTATCTTCAGAAATTCCAACTCTCTCCCTCCTGCAGTAACTCAAGTGGACTTTTCAAGCATTAAATCCCCCAGTCAATTCTCAGCACAAGGACTCCATCTTCCTTCACAGAACATCTCTTTTCAACCACAGGAGTATTTATCAGTGGAACCCCCTCCCACCACCAAAGCAAGGCCTGTCTCTTTTTCTCCCCATTTTCAAACATTTCCACTTCCCTTGTAGGCTCTTCTCTTCTTAGCAGACCACCTTCCTAGGAGTCACCTTCCTCTCATTGCTAGACTTTGATTTGACTTAAGTACATCACACACTCTCCCCCATCCCCTAGTTCTCCTCTCCCCTTTAAGGCATTCTCTCATTTTGTAATGTAGTCCCACAAAAACACACACACACACACAACAAACCCACAATGCTGATTCACTTATAGGCAGAGTGTCACAAGGTTAAGTTCACAATGGCCCAGGTTCAGCTCTTCACTGTTACCCCCAGCTGACTTCCACTTTCACCCAAAGCTCATGGACATTTAGAAAGAAGTCTGTTACTCAGCTCTCTGCTTTACTCTGTTGCTGTCCAATCTTTTGCTGATGCATTTGTTCACCCCTCCTGCATTTCTGTTGCCTAGAGTGTTTGAGAAGTAAATAATGTCTTCAGGTCTGGTTTCCTTTTCTAAGAATGTCTCAAATGCTTCTTTGTGATTCAATCTTTTTAAATTTATAGTTAAGCTCATATTTGTAGGGTAAGTCACCTTGGGCTACATTCTGAGCTCCTTTGCTCTTTAGAACACATTCCATTCCCTCCAGAGTTTTCCAGTAAGTGTGGAATAGTCTTGTGTTATTCTAATTTCCTTTACTTTGTATTTGGAAGTCTTTCTCCCAGTTGCTTGCAAAACCTGTTTCTGAATTGAATTATTAATTTAACCCCTGTATGCCTAGGAGTTTACAGCCTTGGGGTTTGTTTGGAGGCATGGCATTTCTTTTTCTGTGTTCAGAAGTTCTGGGAAGTTTTCTTGTATTATGGTTTTCAAGATTTTTGACTTGTCATATTCTTCTGGGATACCTATTATCTTTCAGTTGTCTTTACGTATCTTGTCTTTGAGATCTGTATATTGCTTGAATAGAGAGCATATTTTCTTTTAACATTATTGGTTTTTGCTTTTCTTCTAGATAAGGAACGCAAATACACAAAAGTGAAGGACAATCAGTTGTTTTTTCTTTGATGAGATTTTCCATTGCGGATTCAAGTTTTTCTATTTTGCTTATTATTTTTGCTGTACAGATCATAACTTATATTCCCACAATTCTCATTTCTCTTTTAAACCACTTAGGAGCAGCCTATTATAATTCTTTGTTCTCAAATACCATAGAGTCCCCTGGTTCATCAAATGTTAGATTCTGTTTTGTAGTATATGGTCATAGATGCTAGAACTCATTTGCTAGCTTTGGAGGTCATATTTCCTTCTGCTGTTAGTGTTTTCCTTGTTGATTTATCTGCCTATGTTCAAGGTCTTTGAGATTTTCTCCTCCCAAGATCTTTGGTAATTTCAATCTATTTTCCTCTTTATTTTCTCCTATTGCTCACTTTCTGACTCCCTCCCCTCTTCTTAGATCTCCAGGAATTTTTGGAGGACAGGGGTGTGGTTGAACTCTATTTCAAACCCAGACACATATCCTGACCCTTTCTTTCTCTTCTGGTTCCTAGCTGAGTATGCCTATGAAGACATTGTAAAGTATTTAGTTAGCAGTAATATATGACATATTCTTACTATCTTCTTTCAAAGATGCAGAGAAGTTAGAAGGATTTACTAGTGCCAATATTCTAAATGGGCAGGACGAGTTGGTAATACTTTTATTTGTATACACAAGACACAAGTCGCACACTTCTTGGCAATTATCTGTGGTCATCTGATATTAGTAAAATTTGTTTATTGCTAAACTCTAACATCCTTTCTTGACCCATATTCCAAAGTAATTGTGTAAAGATTCGTGACCAATTGCTTCCTAGTACCATATATAGCATCAGTGACAGTCCAGTATAGTATTCTGATGCATAGTTCCAACTTGTGCCATTGCCTTGATAAATAAAGTGCCTTCAAGGTACTGACACTTGAGTCCTTTTGCATAACCCTCTTGTTTCTTGGTATGTATTCCTTCATGCTGTCCTTCATCAGCCATCTGCTTTCTTTACCAGACATCCACAGACAATTGAAGTAAAGAGGGCTTTAGTTCAAGAAGTGAGACTCACATATGCTATTAGCATACTATCTGGCAGAAGTTCTGAACTTTCACTGCACAGCCATCTGTTTGTATTCCAGTTCTTTGGTATTACATATAGCTTTCACTTCTTCAGGTATTACCATAGTTTTGGTGTCATATGGTACTCTAGACAGGCCATCTCCATCTACATTAATATTCCCTAGCTGGTTATGTATCCTGAGTTAGTGCTGCCACCAATCTCTGGCAAACAGCAACCTACTTGCCTTTGGTCACAATATGTTACTGGATTGTTGTCAGTCTAAACTGGTAACGTTGTTCCATTCACATAGCCTTTGAATTTCTCCATGAGCACCCATTTCAGTGTGAGGAATTTGAGCGTATGAATGGGGCATTTTGGTCTTGCTGTCATTCAGATTTCTTGTAGCAAATGCAATTAGTTTCACAGGATCACTAGTTTCTTGGGACAAGGCTGATCCCAACAACTCCAAACTGGCATCTATATGTATATGGGATAAAAGACTTGTCTGGGTTAGCATAGGTCAACCTGGTGCCTGTGCAAGGCAGCTGACTAAGTCTTTGAAAGCTTGTTCACATTTGTCTGTCCATTGATCTGAAAGAGGTTTTGTTTGAGACAATTTTGTGTTTCTTGTTTTTTCTGTAACTTTTCAGTTATATATGCTTGAGTGAGGACATTTTGTGGCTTAGCAATAACAGTAGCATAGCTTTAAACAAATTTTTAATACTTAACGAAATTCTAGAAATATCATTAGGTCTTGAAAGTTCTTTGGGCATGACCAATTTAGAAGTACTTCTACCTTTTTTGAGTCAGTGTTCACATCTTACTAAGATATGGTGTCACCTAAAAACTTAACTGAGGCTCTAAAAGAGATTGTTATTTATCAGTGGAAAGCCTTAAGCCATTTTCCTCTACATAATCCAACACTTTAACTCTTAAAAATCTAGCTGGACGCTCTTCCCGCCCCGCCCCCGCGCCCGTTATGGCGGCTCTGGGCGCTGCTGCCACCGCTTCTCAGCTTCTCTGCCCGAGGAACCTTCGTGTGGTCCCTCTTCTCCGATGTGCCCAGAGAACATTTGCCTCCCAGACCTCGGGGGAGCTCAAAATGACTCGTATCCTGAAAGAGAAGTTTCCTCAGGCAGCAGCTATCAAGGTCACAGACATTTCAGATGGTTGCGGGGCCATGTATGAAATCCATATAGAGTCAGAAGAGTTTAAAAACAAGCGAATTTTACAGCAGCACCAGATGGTTAACAAGGCACTAGAAGAAGAGATTAAAGATATGCATGGGCTGAGAATATTCACTTCGGTCCCAAAGCATTGAAGCCTTGCTCGGGGCCTGAGCCTGCTGCCGACGTTACTGCTGGGATGGCATCCCGGGAGGGGACGGACGCCGTTCTTCCCAGAGCGTTTGCCCTCTAAGGTATCCCGTCGTTTCCGGCCATCCCTCCATGCTCTCATGATCAAGGAGTATCTGGGCTGTTCAGATAGTCACTAAAGGAAAAAGACTCCCGTGACTTTGGAAACCTCATTTTTTTGACCAAAGTCATTGGCTCTCTCTGCTGACTGTTGACTGGGGGTTTTCCGTCCCTGGCACCTTCCAGGCCACACTCTGGTCCAGCAGATCAGAATTGATGTGTCCAACCCCTCGGACTCATAGGATGGTGTTATTACCCAAGGGAAGGCCGCACCCCAGCTCCTTTTAAGTTCCCACCTGTTGATTATGGAGGGATGCACCGATCTAAGCTCATTCAATAAAACATGGAGATACAGAGTCACCTCAAAAAAAAAATCTAGCTGGACAAAGGAAAACAATTTTTTCCTTGTCTTTCTCTACCATAGGGAACTGGTAGTTACCACTGTGCAGGTCCAATACAGAAAACTACTGGCTGCCTAACAGATAATCTGTTGCATCTAGAACTCTTGCCATGATATGATGTACCACTTTGTTGGTTCTTTTGTTCAAGGTACAGTAATGTATAAATTATATATCTATATCTACATCTATATATTATTTATATAAATATATAAAAATCTTTTCATTGTTCTTTGGTACCATCACTATGGATGAAACATATGGGCAATTGGATTGTGTGATGATGGCATTCACCATCAGGTTTTTGAGATTCTCAGATCATTTATTACAGACAAGTTCCAGTACTTTTCTTTTATCTTCTTTTTAATAGTCCTTCAGGATCAGAAAGCATATTTTGCTTGAGACTATTCTGTGCCCAGTATTATCCTCCCCCTTAACTGCTCCTCTCTCTATCTCTACTTGCTTTCCAATTGTTTTATGCATTTTTACATATCTCTCTCTCTCTCTCTCTCTCTCTCTCTCTCTCTTTCTCACACACACACACACACACACACACACACACACACACACACACACACATCCTTTTATCTGGTACAGATAAGTGTGAGACTCACCTGAGGTCTACTCCCACTCCTTCTTCCACATTTTTATATTCTTATTCTCATTCACCTCAATTATTGGAAATGATAAATTCCACCCTCTTCACCTGTCATATATTAGCATGTATTCCTTTTACCCCCTCCCCTTTCTTCCCTTCTTAGAACCCTAAGAAAAGAATCAATTTACCTTCAATTACTTTTTAAAATGCAACTCCCTCCATACCATTTGAAGACATTTTTGGGATCACAATTTTCAGATATTCAGTGATTCTTAAATGATCTTCCCTGACTTGTTTTCTAGATAATTTGTTTTTGATATCAGGTACCTTATATTTGTTTTCTATTTTTTCACTCTTTTGAATTTGTTCTAATATATGTGGTCTTAAGAAATCACTGATTTCTGCTTGGTCTATTCCAATTTTCTGGGAGTCCTTTATTTGAGTAAGGTTTATTACTTTTTATAATAAGCTATTTATTCTCCTTTTAATTCTTTCCTCCACAGTTTATATTTCTTTCTTTTTAAAAAAAATTTGATCTGTTGCTTCTTTTCTTCTAGACATTCTTTTGGTCCTGTGGAAAATACATTATTTCCTTTGAGTCTGTGCTCATAGTTGCTATTAAGTTATTCTCTCCTTGTAGGCTTGAATTTTGGACATCTCTGATTCTATTAAAATTCTTTATAGAGGATTGTATCTAGTATTCTACTGTCTCTCTGGCCTTAGTGTCTAAATTGGGGCTTTATAACAGGGCTAGGCTCTGTCTTCTACAACGCTTTTAGATGAGATGGCCTTACCTAGTATTCTGTGATAAGTTTCACCTGCCAGAGTTAGGTCCCCTTGGATCTTTGAGTTTCAATGTTGGATCTTGAGGGCCCTCTGTGGCTTCTCAGGTTGGAGTGCTAAGTTCCCTCCTGTGATTGTTGCAGAAAGGACTTCAGAGTTTCTATGCAGCTCTGGTCTTTTCATCTAGGTAGTCCCTTCTGACCACCCAGAGTTTGGACAGGGTTGCCTTATGCTCTTGCTGCATCCCAAAACAGAACTTTGCAGACAAAAGGTATCTCTGGACCATCTCTCATAGTGATGGGAGGCTTCTCATTTGTTTGCCCGAGCATGAGCACTGGCTTTTCTGGTGGACCCCCTTTCCTATTGCCTGTGGGCTTCTGACTGATGTTTTATTCAGTTCTGGGATGCAAAAAGTTACTTTCTAACTAGTTTTTCATTGCTTTCTTGATCATAATTTGGCCTGATGCTTGTTTTAGTTTAGTTTGCTAAAGTAGGTATAGAAGCAGGTAGGTGCCATAGTGGATAGAGTTCTAGGCCTGGAGTAAGGGAGAGAGTTCAAATCTGGCCTCAGACACTAACTACCTGTGTGATCTGAGCAAGTTACCTGACCCAGTTTACTTCAATTTCCTCCTCTGTAAAATGATCTGGAGAAGGAAATGGCAAGCCACTCCAGCATCTTTGCCAACAAAACCCCAAATGAGGTCACAAAGAGTTGGACATGATTGAAAATAACTGAACAACAGAAGTAGATGTGGAGGAGTTGAGCTGCCTGCCTCCATTCAGGCCATCATCTTGTCCAGAAGACTCAGCTTTAATTTCAAGCAAAACCTTTTCTCTGTCTCAATAACCATATCAAGTAATAACAGAAGACCATAGCTATGCTAAAGCAGAAATGAAAGAGGGAACCAAGTTGTGATCTATTCCCAAAATCATGCTCATCAATGAAAATCTATTGTAAGTTGCTTCTTAAAGATAGGAATTTATATATAGAAAGATATCTCTCATTCTCTTGTTAATATAGACTTAATAAATTGTAAATCCAATAGAATACTTTCTAGCTGTCAATTATTTATATTTAAGAATAGCCACATGATCATGAAAAAATAATTACCCAAATTTCCTGATAGAACTAATACTTCCCCTTTTCATGACAGAGCAAGAATTTAAAGATTACAACTCAAATCTTTTCATTACTTTATGAAAGAAAAAGTCTGTCCATAAATTTCAAGAACTGCACTTAGGTCTCACTTAAATGTATTATCTTAGTACTTTTTCTGTTTTAACTCACCAATATATCATTCCACTGCTCAAAAACCTTCAGTGGTTTCTCACTTCTAATCAAATATAATCCAGATTCTTTAGTCTAATATCCAAGACTATATAGTTATGCTCTAACTCTCCTTTCCATTCTTAACTCATATTATTCCCCTTTATTTTACATTCCAGGAAATTACATTGTCAATGTATCACCCCCAATGGGAGATGCCCTCCCACCTTTGTTCACACTATTCCTGAAGTGCTTTCACTTACATCTCTCCCTAGTGAATTCTTACCAATTCTTTAAGGTCTAGCTCAACAGTCAGTTTTTCCATGGAGATTCCCTTTTTCCAATCCAGAAATATTTGTCTCTCTTCTTAACATTATAAAAATTCATCTACATACCTCTTTTGAACTTAATATATTCTATCTTTTAATTAAAATTATGTGTATATATGACATCTTCTATATTAGATTATAAAACTTCCTGAGGACAGAAATGCTGCTCTATTTCTATGTCCTGCAGCACCTAGCACTTAAAAGTGTTTATTGTTTAAACATACTTAATGAATGAATGTATAAAATACTATTTTTCATAAGTGATGATTTTCAAATGACATCATTTAGAAAGAGCCACAATAGTTCGAGCTCAGTTGCACTAAACTTATGAACACTTCTAACTTTAAAGTCTTTATAGTCTGCCTAATATTTAGCAGAAGTCTTAATTTTCAGCTTTTATTTAAACTTTAAATTCATTTTGCTTCTTAGATAAAGGCAGAAAGCAAAATTTCAAATCTATTTAATCCCATATATTGTAAGGAATTTTTTTCCAAAGATAGCAAAAAATATATAGTCAATTTTACATATTACAATGTAATAGTTCTGCTTAAACTTTGTAATGTTCAAATATTACAATGCTAAACTTATTAGTAAATGTTATAATTTTCTCTAAAATGTATATTTGAATAAATGAATTTCAATGTACAAAATATCATTACTTTTAAATTATTCCCTTTAAGTCTCCAGTGTTCTTTGTCCATTTAGTCACATTTATTTTTTTCTTTTCCTTTTATGTGGTCATAGCTAGAGAAGATATTCTGTTCTGGTTTGACTTTTTAACTCAACCTATTTCTAAGTGCTAGATGGAGGATTTCCTTATTATAATTTGTTAATTCACCAATACTTACAACTAACTTTTGCCTTTGTTTTTAACATTCCTTATTTTCTTTTGTGTTTAAGTATTTCCACAATTCTATTTATAAAAGGCTCTGGATTTAAAAGACATAATATTTGGACAATGGCCCCCTTTTTTCTTAGCATAAGCTCCAATTTTCAATTATGTGATCAAACTTGAGCATACGATAATAGTTGAATATGAAATTTAAGATTGCCTTAAAACATCAGTTTGAGTTTTATGCAAAAGAATAAAAAAGGTTAAAAGCTTTACAAATAAAGCCAATTTCTAGGTTTGCACATATTTTTGTTAAGGCTCAGTAGTGTTTTCACACATTAAAATCAATCATTCAATAGCAATCAATTCTGTAAAAATAAATCCCTTTATCCTATCTTTATTTTATCTCTAGTTTTTAGTTGTTAACATCATTAACCTTGCACACTAGTTTTGGGATATACTAAAACTCTAATCCTGGTCTTCCTGCCTCTCCTCTTACTAATCCTTCCTTCACATTTGTGCCTGAATTAATATTCTTCCTAAAACAGTGCCCTGATTACATTGCTTCTCTATATAAAACCTTTCAATGATTTCCCTTTACTTGCCAAATTAAGTATAAACCTCCTAAAATTTGTTATGCTATTATATTTGAACATCTCCTTTGCTTGTATCACATTTTGCCCTTTATGACAGTTTTATATGTTTCTTATTCCCCCTATTATATTGTAAGTTGATCAAGGAACTATTTTTATTTTTATCTTTTTACTCCAAAACCCTACCATATAAAAAAGCACTTAAATATTTTGTTTAATTCTTTTTTTCGTGCATTACATTTGATTTTGATATCATCAAAAGAGAAAGGGATAAGCTTCTTTCTAGGTATTAAAGACTATGTTAAAGATGTATGACTTAGAATACTGAGAAGGTATCATTCCTAAAACATGCTTGCTTTTCCTAAAATTCACTCTCTCCCATGACTCCTAAAGCATGTACTAATGACCTATGTAGGCAAAGTCAATAAACTTCTATAGGTGCTATAATTGTATAGATGTTAAATTCTTCTGTATGCATAGAGACTACCATACAGAGAGGAATTCTCATAATTTTTTGTAGTGCAGTGTATGTATTTTATACATAATAATAATGGAAAATGCTGTGGGCCTGGAGTCAGCAAACTCATATTCACATTCTAGTTTTGTCACTGATGGCTGGCATGAGCTTAGCTGGACCACTTTCCCTCTGGGAGCTTCTTTCAGTTTTCTCAGCTGAGAAATGAAGGAGTTGGTCGAGATAATCTCTAAAATAAAACATTTCTAAGGTATATTATTAAGGGAAGGGTGGGGAGGAAATCTACAGCTCTGGATACTATATTCACTGGTTATTCAGTGTTATAGTTAAAATCATTAGAAAGAGGACAGTAGTCTGTTGTAAGTTTAAGCTTCATCAATGAACACTTCAAAGATGGGTTACCCCAGGGTCTGGTTTCGTAAGTTTTGAAACTTGATTTTATCAAACTTTATCAAATTTCTAGTGACTATAATACTTAATGCATTTAATACTAGTGCATCCCATTCTCAGTATAAGAGACCTAGAAACTTTGTCAGAAAGTTGTTTAATGAACACAGAAAGAGGATTCGATAGTCTTGTGACATAGTTCATTAAGATTATGATAGAAGAGAATGTCTAGGTCTTCTGCACCACTTTTCAGCATGTCCTAGCCAGGCCTGACAAAGAGTTCAGTGAGTGTCTGGCTGGCTGGCTACACGTGCTAGGGGCATCCTGGGCCATTTCCAGTCATCCTGATGAATATCTGGCCGCTGGATCCAGATGGCTCTGGAGGAGAAAGTGAGGCTGGTGACCTTGCACAGCCTTCCGTTCACTTAAATCAAAATCAACTGTCATCATTTCCCTGATGTCATGGTCTTCTTCGAAAACAAAGGACAAACACAAGAAGAGGAGGTGGAATCAAGATGGAAGAATAGCAAGATGTAATACCATATGCCCCCATACCCAAAATACCTCCCCCAAATATGCCTGGTAAATGCACTAGAATGAATCTTGAAGGGGAAATTCAGAATAAATCATGGTGAGTCATTTGTCCAGCCAAAATCAGCCTAGTGAGATAGATAAAGAGGTCTGTGGATACTGGGGATAAAGTCAGTTCAGGAATGAGCTGAACTGGGAGCAGGGAGGTGGACATGGGCAAGAGAAGGTCCCAGATAGGATACCACCAAACCTGTGCTGGAGTACTATGAGACCACTACCCTGTTCTTGGTCACAGACCCAAGGCAGATTGAGAAGAGAACCTGAGCCTGAAGTAGTGTTCCTATAAGGAGGCCTTGGGTAGTGTACCAAGAAAGACAGAAGTTCAGAAGCAAGCAAGATTGATATGGCTCAGATCTCAAAAGCATAATGGAGCCTCAGTTCCATTAGCTAGCTCAGCCTCTAGAGAAACAGCCAGGGCAGGTATCCTAGACCAAAGAGGAGACTATAATTTTGTCTCTCTGAACAAAAGAGCTTTCTAGCTATCTGAGAGAGGCTGAATCTAGTAGTATGCTACTGTTGCTTAGATCCAAAGTCAGGTAAGGAGCTTGTATAGATCAGACCAGGGGATGAGCAATCAGACTTTGACCTAGATCAGACCACTCTGGGAGCACTGAAAGTTTGCAGGTGCCCAGTCTATCTCTGAGATCTTGGAATAGCACAATATCCAATACCCTAGGAAAACAGCAATAGAACCAGGTCAGATCTTCCTTACAGAAGTATGGCAGAGCCCAGATTTAATATCAAGTCCAAAGTCAGGAAGTAGTAGAAGTAGAAAAATGAGCAAACAAACAAAAAAATCCCACTTTATTGTGGTGTCAAGAAAACTCAAGACATATTTGCAAAATAACAGAATGACTACAAAACATCTAGAAGCAAAACCTTGAAGAAATACACATACTGGACACAAATCCCATTAGAATTCTTGGATGAGATGAAGCAAATGTTTAAAAAAAGAATTTAAAATGTTTTTATAGGGGCAGAGCCAAGATGGCCTCGTGAAAACAGCATCTTACTGGAGCTCTTTCACAAGCTCTGTCAGATACTTATAAAAAAGTGAATCTCAGCAGATTTGGGAGAGTTAGAAACCACTACCAGTCTGAGTGGGGCAAATTTCCAAGCCAGGAGAGTCTGAAAGTTTGACAGGACGGATCTGAAGGCTAGGAGAGCACTTGGTGTGCAGAGCTGCACCAGACAGCACCAAAGTGGAAGCAGCTGCAAAAACCAACCAGTGAGACAGGCTGGGAGAAAGCTGGGCACCCAAAACTGGTGGAGATCCCCAGGCCTCCCAACACAGGACAGGAGTCTGTGGAAGCGACAAGAGGCAGCAGCACAATGCCAATGGCCACGAGACATTAACTCCTGAGACTTGCAGCCCAAAGGTATGAAAAATGTCTTGTTGAACTTCTGGGAGACATAATGGCCAGGTAAACAGCTCTAATCCCTCTCACTGACCCAGAGAATTCCTTGGGAAAAAACGCTGGAATAGAGGAGACAGAAGTGGGGCTTCAGTGGCCGAGCAGTAGGAGTTCCTGAGTCCCAGAGGGGCAGAGACAGCAGGAGTCAACACCAGGAGCACAGATGTACCCTTGCACCCCCAGGGGAAGTGCCAGACACCAGCACAAACAACAAACAGCTGAGACCATTGCTGAAGAGCAACAGTGCTGGAGAGCAGCCCCAGGGGAAGGCAGCCAGACCCCTCCCCCACACCTCAGGAAACTGAAGGCTGTAATACACAAAGCCAGTAACTAGACTCACAATCCCCAGAACTAGAAATCTGGGACAGAGAGCCCTGAGCCCCAAAAGCAGAAATTCATTGTAAAGCCAGGAAAAAGCTAACCAACATGAAGAAGAACACCAAAAAACTGAGGACCATCGATTCTTTTTATGGAGACAGGCATGATCAAAATACCAATTTGAAAGAGGATAGCATTGACACTATACCCACATCTGATACCTCAAAAGGGAACGTGAACTGCTCTCAAGCCCAAAAGGCATTACTGGAAGAGCTAAAGGAGGATTTTAAAAACCAAATTAGGGAGGTAAAAGAAAAAATGGAAAAAATGGAAAAAAAACAACTGACAAAATCAAGTCCTTAAAAAATAAGACTGGCAAATGGAGAAAATGACACCCTGAGAGATAAAAACAACCAATTGGAAAAGGAGACTCAAAAGAAAGATGAAGACAGCAACTCATTAAAAATTAGAATTGAGCAAGTGGAAGCTAATGACTCTATGAGGCATCAAGAAGTAGTAAAACAAAATATAAAGAACGAAAAAATAGAAAAAAAATGTGAAATATCTGATTGGAAAAACAACTGACCTGGAAAACAGATCTGGGAGAGACAATTTAAGAATTATTGGAATACCGGAAATCCACGATGAAAAAAAGAGCCTTGACAGTATCTTTGAAGAAATTATCAAAGATAACTGCCCAGAGGTCCTAGAACCAGAGGGTAAAATAGTCATTGAAAGAATCCACCAATCACCCCCTGAAAGAGATGCCAAATTGAAAACACCAAGAAATATTATAGCCAAATTTCAGAATTACAAAGTCAAGGAGAAAATACTGCAAGCAGCTAAAAAGAAACAATTCAAATATCATGGAACTATAGTCAGGATCACACTGGATCTTTCAGCTTCTACACTAAATGACAGGAGAAATTGGAATATGATGTTCTGAAGGGCAAAGGAGCTGGGAGTACAACCAAGGATCAACTACCCAGCAAAATTAAGCATAATTTTTCAGGGAATTCCAGACCTTCCTGATGAAAAGGCCAGAACTCAATGGAAAGTTTGATCTTCAAATACAAAACTCAAGAGAGAGATAAAAAAATAAACAGGGAAACCCCCCCCACAAACCTTATTAATCAATAAGGGCAAATTATTTACATCTTTATATAGGATTATATCATCTTATGTATGTTATATATATGTATATATATGTGTGTATATATATTATATATGTCAATCTTGAGAAAGTACAGTTATTATGACAATTGAAAGGGATACACATAGACCGTGGATGGCTGTATAAAATAACTGATATGAGGACAAAAAACATAATTAAGAGATGTAAAGGGAGGGTTATAGGAGAAGAGGTAAAGAGGTAGTAGAAAAGGATAAATTACATCAAATGAAGAGACACAAAAACACATTATAGTAGAAGGAAAGAAGGGAGGGAGAAGAGCAGCATTTGAGCTTTACTGTCATCAGATCTGGCTCAAGAAGGGAATAACATGCCCTGATAAGTATAGAAATCTAACTTGTCCTACAGGCAGTAGGAGGGGAAAGGGGGAAAAAAGGGAGGGGGTGGTCAGAAGAGAGGGAAGAAGTAGCAAGGGGAAAATGGTAATATAAGGGAGGGGAATGAAGAGGGAGGGTAAACTGAGGAAGGTGGCGGTCAAAACAAAACTTTGTTGAGGAATGGAAGGGGAAAAGGAGAAATAAAAGCATAAATGGGGGGAAATAGCATGGAGAAAAAGACACAGATAGAAATCATAACTGTGAATGTGAATGGGATGAACTCTCCCATAAAACAGAAGCAGATAGCAGAATGGATTAAAAACACTAATCCTACAATATGCTGTTTACAAGAAACACATTTGAAATGGGGATACACACAGGGTAAAGGTAAAAGACAGCAGTAAAATATATTGAGCTTCAGCTAAAGTAAAAAAAGCAGGGGTAGCAATCCTAATCTCAGACAAAGCAAAAGTAAAGATAGATTTAACTAAAAGAGATAAGGAAGGACACTACATCCTACTAAAAGGCACCATAAACAATGAAGCAATATCATTGTTTAACATATATGCACCAAGTGGTATGGCATGCAAATTATTAGAGGAGAGGTTAAGGGAGTTACAGGAAGAAATAGACAGCAAAACTGTAATAATGGGAGACCTCAACCTCCCCCTCTCTGAACTTGATAAAGCTAACCTCAAAATAAATAAGAAAGAAGTTAAGGAGGTGAACAGAATTTTAGAAAAGGCAGATATGATAGACCTTTGGAGAAAAGTGAATGGGGATAAAAAGGAATATACTTTCTTCTGAGCGGCACACGGCACATACTCAAAAATTGACCTTGTACTAGGGCACAAAAACCTCACAATCCAGTGCAGAAAGGCAGAAGTAGTCCAAGCATACTTGTCAGATAACGATGCAATAAAAATTATTTGTAATAAAGAACCATGGAAAAATAAGCTAAAAATTAATTGGAAACTAAATAATCTAATTCTAAAGAATGAGTAGGCCAAAGAAGAAATCAGAGAAACAATTAATAACTTCATTCAAGAGAATGACAATAATGAGACAACATACCAAAACTTATGGGATGCAGCAAAAGCAGTTCTTATGGGAAATTTTATATCTCTAAATGCTTACATGAATACAACAGAGGAAAAGGAGATCAATGAATTGGGTATGCAACTGAAAAAGCTAGAAAAACAACAAATTGAAAATCCCCAATTAAATACCAAATTAGAAATTCTGAAAATCAAAGGAGAGATTAATAAAATTGAAACCAAGAAAACTATTGAATTAATAAATAAAACCAAGAGCTGGTTTTATGAAAAAAAAAACCAATAAAATTGATAAACTTTTGGTCAATTTGATTAAAAAAAAAGAAAGAAGAAAATCAAATTACCAGTAACAAAAATGAAAAGGGTGAATTCACCTCCAATGAAGAGGAAATTAAAACAATAATTAGGAATTATTTTGCCCAATTGTATGCCCACAAATTTGACAACCTTAGGGATATGGATGAACATTTACAAAAACATAAATTGTCCAGGTTAACAGAAGAGGAAGTAAAATTTCTAAATAACCCCATCTCAGAAAAAGAAATTGAGCAAGCCATCAATGAACTCCCTAGGAAAAAATCTCCAGGGCCAGATGGTTTTACATGTAAATTCTATCAAACATTTAAAGAACAATTAATTCCTATACTTTATAGACTATTGGGGAAAATAGGTGAAGAAGGAGTCCTACCAAATTCTTCTTATGACACAAATATGGTACTAATAACCAAACCAGGTAGAGTCAAAACAGAGAAAGAAAATTATAGACCAATTTCCCTAATGAGTACTGATGCAAAAATTTTAAATAAAATATTAGCAAAAAGATTGCAGCAACTTATCATGAAAATAATACACTATGACCAGGTAGGATTTATTCCAGGAATGCTGGAATAAAGGCTGGTTCGATATTAGGAAAACTATCAGCATAATTGATCATATCAACAACAAAACTAGCAGAAACCATATGATCATCTCAATACATGCAGAAAAAGCCTTTGACAAAACACAACACCTATTCCTATTAAAACACTAGAAACCACAGGAATAAATGGAGCCTTCCTTAAAATTACAAATACCATCTACCTAAAACCATCAACAAGCATTATTTGTAATGGGGATAAGCTATATGCATTCCCAATAAGATCAGGGGTGAAACAAGGATGTCCATTATCACCCTACTATTCAATTTGGTACTAGAAATGTTAGCTGTAGAAATAAGAGAAGAAAAAGAAATTGAAGGAATTAGAATAGGCAAAGAAGAAACAAAATTATCACTTTTTGCAGATGATATGAAGATTTACTTAGAGAATCCTAGAGAATCAAGTGAAAAACTACTTGAAATAATAAACAACTTTAGCAAAGTTGCAGGATATAAAATAAACCCACATGAATCCTTGGCATACCTATACATTACTAACAAAGCCCAACAGCAAGAGATAGAAAGAGAAATTCCATTCAAAGTTACTGTAGGCACTATAAAATATTTGGGAGTTTATCTGCCAAGACAAACCCAGGGCCTATATGAACATAATTATGAAACACTTTTCATGCAAATAAAGTCAGATCTAAATAAATGGAAAAATATCAGTTGTTCATGGTTAGGCTGAGCTAATATAATAAAAATGACAATTTTACCTAAATTAATCTATCTATTCAGTGCCATATCAATCGAAATACCAAAAATTATTTTACAGAGCTGGATAAAATAATAACAAAATTCATCTGGAAGAACAAGGGGTCTAGAATATCTAGGGTATTAATGAAAAGAAATGCTAGCGAAGGTGGCCTAGCCATACCAGATATTAAATTGTACTATAAAGTAGCAGTCATCAAAACTACCTCGTACTGGCTAAAAAACAGAGTCGTGGATCAGTGGAATAAGATAGGTACACAAGATGGAGACATCAACAACTATAGCAATCTACTCTTTTATAAACCCAAAGAATCCAGCTTTTGGGCCAAGAATTCACTATTTCACAAAAACTGCTGGGAAAATTGGAAAATGGTAGGGCAGAAACTGGGTGTAGACCAATATCTTATACCATATACCAAAATAAAGTCAAAATGGGTTCATGATTTAGAAATAAAGTCTGATACTATAAGCAATTTGGGAGAGAAAGGAATAGTTTACCTATCAGATTTATGGAAAAGAAAAGAATTCATGACACAACGAGAGAAACAGATAATTTTGATTATGTTAAATTGAAATGTTTTTGTACAAAAAAGCCAATGCAACAAAGATTAGGAGGGAAACAGAAAATTGGGAAAAAAATCTTTATAACCAGTGTCTCTGATAAAGGCCTCATCTCTAAAATATACAGGGAAAGGAGCCAAATTTATAGGAATACAAGTCATTCCCCAATTGAGAAATGGTCAAAGGACATGAACAGGCAGTTTTCAGAGGAAGAAATTAAAGATATCTATAGGCATATGAAAAAATGTTCAAAATCAATACTGATTAGAGAAATGCAAATCAAAATAACTCTTAGGTACCACACCTCTCCTCTCAGATTGGCTAAAATGACAAAAGAGGAAAATGATAAATGTTGGAGAGGATGTGGGAAAATTGGAACATTGTCACATTGCTGGTGGAGTTGTGAACTGATCCAGCCATTTTGGAGAGCAATTTGGAACTATGACCAAAGGGCTATAAAAATGTTCATACCCTTTGACCCAGCAATACCACTTCTAGGGTTGTATCCCAAAGAGATCACACAAGTGGTTAAAGGATCCATATGTACAAAAATATTTATAGTGGCTATTTTTGTAGAAGCAAAGATTTGGAAATCAAGGGGATGCCCATCAATTGGGGAATGGCTGAACAAGTTGTGGTATATGAAGGTAACGGAATACTATTGTGCTGTAAGAAATGGGGATGATACAGACTTCATAACAACCTGGAAAAACCTACAGGATATAATGCTGAGTGATTGGAGCAGAACCAGGAGAACATTATATCAACCATAGATATATGGATTCTGTGATGACTGACCCTGATAGACTTTGCTCTTCTCAGCAACACAAGGTGCAAAGACAACTCCAAAGGACTCATGATGGAGAATGCTGCTACATCCAGCGAAAGAACTATGGATTCTGAATGCAGATTGAGGCACACTTTATGCTTGCCTTTTTTCCCTTTTTTTTCTGTTTTGTTTTTGTTTGGGGGCAGGGGGGGTTGGTTCTGTTTCTTCTTTCTCATGATTCATTCCATTGGTCATAATTCTTCTTCACAACTTGACTAGTGTGTAAATAAGTTCAATGCGAAGTTATACGTAGAAGATATATCGGATTCCATGCCATCTTGGGAGGGAGGGGGGAGGAGAGGAAGAAAATCTGGAACTCAAATTATGTAAAACTGAGTGTTGTAATCTAAAAATAAAAAAATCTCAAAAACATAAATGAAAAAATAAAATTCTATCAACTTTAAAACCTGAAAAAAACTTTTTTATAAATGAAATGTGAGCACTTGAGAAAAAAATTGGAAAAGAAACAAGAATTATAGAACAGCTTGCCACAAAAAGTACAAAACTTTGCCCAAGCAAAAAATTCCCTGAAAATTAGGATGGACCAAGTAGAAGCTGATGTATCCACAAGACAAAAAGAAATATTAAAACAAAGTCGAAAGGCCGAAAAAATAAACAAAACTGCAAGGTATCGTATAGTAAAAACAATTGACATGGAAAACACATTGAAGAGAAAAAAAAGTAAGAATCATTGTACTGCCTGAATTTCATGGCAGAGAGAGAGAGAGAGAGAAAGAGAGAGACAGAGAGAGACAGAGAGAGAGAGGGAGAGAGCGAGAGAGAGAGAGAGAGACAGAGAGAGAGAGAGAGAGAGAGAGAGAGAGAGAGAGAGAGACAGAGACAGAGAGAGACAGAGAGAGACAGAGAGAGACAGAGAGACAGAGAGAGAGCGCTGGATGTCATATTTCAAGAACTCTTAAACGAAAAGTGACCAGATATCTTGGAACCAGAGGGGAAAGTGGAAACAGAAAGAATCCACCAGTCACCTCCTGAAAACTCCCTAAATGAAAACTAGGAATATTACACCCAAAACTCAGAACTCCCAGGTCAAAAAAATATGCTACAAGAAATCAGGAAGAATTAAAGTACTAAGGAGTGGAAGTTAGGATCACACAAGATTAAGCAGCCACCATTACAGAGAATATAGCATTCCAGAAGGCAAAGAATATGTGCTTATAGCCAAGAATAATTTACCAAGCAAATTGAATATAGTAAAAAAATGAAATACAGGGCTTCTAAGCATTCCTGATGAAAAGATCAGAGCTAAGTAGAACTTTGCAATTCAAACACAGGAGTTAAGAGGAACATAAAAGTTAAACATGAATGAACAATTGCAAGAGACTAAATTGAATTGGCCGCAGGAGGGAAGAATACACATACACACAGAGTTGGGTACAGAAATACATTTCACTCAACAGGGTAATAAGAGGGAAAAGGGAGAAGAGGGTAGGGGGAATTAGAAGGAGGATAGATTAAGTGAGGGATTAGTCCTAAGCAAAACAAATGCTAAGGATGTAAAAATTATTAATTGCTCTTTTTGAGGTGGCAGAGAATGGGAATCTAAGGAGGTACCTATGAATTGGGGAATGGCTGAACAAGTTATGGTATATAATTGTGATGGATACTACTGTGCTATAAAAAATAAGAAGGGAGGGGATGCTTTCAGTGAAATATGGGAAGACTTTTATGAACTGATGCAAAATGAGGTAAACAGAACCAGGAGAACAATTTATAAAATGACAACCATATAGCAAAGAGGAACAACTTTGAAAGAATTAGGAACTCTTATCAGTGTAATGACCAACTATGATTGAAAAGGATTATGCTACCTCCACCTTCTGATACAGACATGGACTCAGAATGCAGAATGAGATAATTTTTCTTTTGGTATGTGGCCAATGTGGAAATTTGTCTTGATTGTTGAACAAACTAAACATGTTTGTACTCAGTTTAATTTTCCTTTGTTCTCAATTTGGGGAGGGAGATTGGGTTGGAATAGCGAGACAGCAGATTTTTACTGACATCATCATCATCATCATAATAATAATAATAAAATAGTAGATCCTGGAGAATTATCCCTGCTTTATTAGAGTATACTCTCTGTATACAACTAGGCAGCTAGGTGGCACAGTGGAAAGATCACTGAACCTGGAGTTAGGAAGACCTCAGTTCAAATCCAGCCTCAGACACTTACTAGATAAGTGGTCCTGGGCAAGGCATTTAACCTTTGTCTTCCTCAGTTTCCTCAACTGCAAAATGAGGATAATAACAGCAGGGTTGTTTTCAGGATCAAATGAGATAATATTTGTAAAGCATTTAGCACAGTGTCTGGCACACAGTAGATGCTTAATAAATAATTGTTTTCTTCTTTCTTTCCTTTCTTTTTTCCTCCTTCTCTCCCTTCCTTCTATCCCTTCGTCCTTCCCTCCCTCCCTCTCTCTTTCCTTCTTTCTTTCCTTCCTTCCTTCCTCTGTGAATGTGGACAAGAAACAACTCTTTAGTGCCCACAGGCAACTCTCTAAGGTTGTATATTACAGGTGAATTGCTGATCTGCTTTAGCAGACAGAATTTCAAAACTGGGAAATTCCCTACACCAACAAAATCATAAATCCAGAGTTTCAAAAATTGAATAAAACTGAACTATAAATACTATTTATCATTGGGGAAAAGTGTTCCAACAAAATGAATTTTCTAAATAGCTTATTGCAAGAGACAAAACTTTCGGAAATTTTTCTATACTGTATATTTCTTTATTTTCTTTGAGGGTAATTAAAATAATTTAAACTTTTCTTAGAAACTCAGGGTCATCATTATGAACAGCCATTATTATACTCTACTATATTACAGTTTTGTGTCTTTTTTTCCTTTTTTGGTCCTCCTTTCAGTCAAGCTATTCATCACTTCTCCAATCTCCCTCCCCTTTCCAAGTTCTTATACATAGCAACAAATTAATTATGTGGTTATCTAGAAAATCAGGTAGTCATATTACTTAAGAATTATATATTAAATGAGAACTTTTTCTTTAACTGAAGGCCTAGGAAAGACAATTGGAAACAGGGATAGGATAGGGATAGGATAGGTTTAATGAAAATACTGAGTCACAGCAATCTCAGGAGGCCTGAAGTCTCTTTTACTTATTTCTAGTTGAAGGATGTATTAAAGATAGTCCAGATCAATGGGGTTTTCCTACAATCATTTGCATACCAAAACTAATTTTTCTGATTTCAGATACTCCAGGTAAAATACAACAGGCTTTCACTGACATTTCCTTGATGAAGTACATCTTGTGAAAGATTTTTCTAAATATCAAAGCCAGAGTTTTAATGTGAAATTTTTGACAACTTTATAGCCATCAGCAAATCTTGACTTTGGTATTGGATATGGAGAAACATAATAATAGAATTGGTCCCACCTTACAGCCTGAAAACATTTTTAGCCTCTGGAGACCTCTGGCTAATGGAGAACCTGAATGAGATAATTTCATTTTTGACTATTAGTCTCTTGTGCTATATTCCAAACTATTTATAATTTTGAGTGTGCTCTTTTGTGAATGTTAAACTTAACATATACAAAACAAAACTATATTTCCTTCCAAACAAATACATTCTTCCCTCCCTACTCCCCCATCATCCATCTAGTTACCCAGTTTTAAATCCACAGAGCTGTCCTTGCCTCTTCTCTCTCCCTAAGCCCTAGTACCTAATCACTTACAAGCCTTGTCACTTCTGCTTTGTCCATTTCTCTACATTCAAATAGCCTTACCTTTGTTCAAGCCCTCATTGTCTTTCACCTGGGACTACTGCAATAGCCTCCTAATTGGTATCTCTGCCCTCAGCCTCTCTCTTCTCCAATTCATCCCATCTCCATAGCTATCAGATTGATATTCCTAAAATGTGTACCTCATCATGTCACCCTCTCTGCCTTACTAAAACAACAACTTCAGTCTTCCCGCCTACCTCCCTTTCTAATTATTCCATATCATTCTGCTTCATGAACTCATAGAGGTGTGCCAGTAAAAGTTTAACAACTGGCTCTACAAAAAAATGTGTTCATGATGTGCTTTTATATTTAGTCTGCATTATTCACATTTTCCCTTAAATTTCTTAAATATAGACAATCAACAAAATAATAAATCAAGCCCTGATTTGTATGCTTGCCTGTTTCTGAAGTACAAATGCTCACACTGAACATAACAGACTTTTGTCCGTGAGGACCAACCCTGACAGACTTCGCTCTTCTCAGCAATGCAAGGTGCAAGGACAACTCCAGGGGACTCACGATGGAGAATGCTATCTTCATCCAGAGAAAGAACTGTGAAGTTTTAATGCAGATTGAGGCACACTACATGCTTGCCTTTTTTCTTCTCTTTTGTTTTTGTTTTTGGGTTTTTTTTTGGTTCTGTCTCTTCCTTCTCATGATTCATTCCATTGGTCATAATTCTTCTCCACAACTTGACTAGTGTATAAATTAATTCAATGTGAAGTTATACATGGTAGTTATATGAGATTCCATGCCGTCTTGGGGAGGGAGGGGAGAAAATCTGGAACTCAAAATTATGTAGAACCATGTGTGGTAAACTAAAAATAAAAAAATATTTAAAAAAATAGACTTTTGAGAGTCAGTAAGAATAGGCTCCAGTACTTCCCATTCCAGTCACCCTGTCCTTATAGGCTTGATTTATTATATAGTTAGGTAATATAATTTAGATGTTAATTTATAAATCTAGTCTCTTCACAGAAAACACTCTTTCTCAGGTCTTCATGCTTTTACACAAGTAGTTCCCCATCCCAACCCTCTCCTCATTTCAACCTCACAGAATCCATAGCTTCCTTCAAAGCGGAATTCAAGTGCCACTTCATCCATGAGGCTTTTCTTCAACCTCCCAGATATGCTTTATACTTATTATATATGACCTTTGTATACATATTTATTGTACATATTCCATCCACCCTGATAGAATGTAAGCTTTTTGAGGGTGGAAAATATTTCATTTTTTAATTTGAATTGAGTTGAAATTGAACATATATAAAGTGCTATGCAGGTTATAAGGCATTTTTTCCACCATAACTTATGATCATCCCATTTTGTAGATGAGGAAACAGACTCAAAATGGTTAAGAGATTTGCACAGGATCATATAGTTGCAGAATGGCATTAGAGCCAAAACAGGAACTATAGTGTTTTGACTACAGGCTGTGTTCTTTTTACGATACTATACTCCCTCTCTAGTTATGTTTCTCAAGGACTTTTGATGATTTCAGGCTGCTTAGTCAGCTCTGTTCTTGGTCTTCTAGGAAGTTCTTCAAACAGGGTTTTATGTTCATTGTTATGCTATACTTGAGGGAGTATGACTGCCGAAAATAGACAAGGACCTAGTACAGTGCCATGTGGTCACTTAATAAATGTTAGTTGATGATGAAATGTTGATGATAGAACTATAGCTATTATGCAACTATATCTGTTTCATTCCAATGGAGTGTGAACCGCATAAGATGCCATTAATTTTAATACAACTGAACTGATCATTATGTGATAGACAATTTGAGTTAAGGGTCTTTCCAAAATCCTGGGAGCAACAACAATTTTGAAGTAACTGTCAAGGTTCTGGAACTCCTGATAGTGTCAAGTGATTTAATCGGGGTGAGGAATAGTATGATGGGGTGATGTCACTTGCTTCATTTTCCCTGAGGGATTTAGCAGTGATAATAAAAATGAAAGCATGGACTCCTTCAAAACTATATATCTGAGGACTTTACTCAAATTCTCTCACTTCTTCAGAAAAAATCTGCAAGATCTGAGATCCTGCAGAGCACTGTCATACTAAAACCCTGAGTTTTCATGTATCCTAATGCTACAAAGATCAAGTAAGCTGTACTGTGTTGTGGCCTAAAGCCACACTATGATTCTGGGAGCACATAGTTGGCAAGGCTACAGTAGTAGTCTGTCCAAAAGGATTGTGGCCAGGATCTTGCCAGCAGTAAGCAGTGAGATGTCTTGATAGTTGCTTCAGTGAGCCTCATTGCTTTAAGTAATAAAAATAACCAAGGACTTTAGTTAGATTGAAGTTTCATCAGCAGTAGAAATAGATAATTCTCCAAAATATCAATTTTTTATTGTTTAAGTCATCTTTGATTTAGACTTTTTGTTATTCATAACCTGCCTTCTTCCCCCTCCCACCAATCATTCACCAGGACCTCTCATTAAACAAAGTATGAGGTTTGAAGGCACAAAAACTAAACAATATTTATTATACATTTCATGTGTGTGACATGAAAAATGTAAAAAAACTAAAAACTATATAAAATAATTTGAATTCTGAATTAAAGTGGTATTTTTAAGAAGCAAAAATGTTTCAATGTCTGTGTAGATGTTGGCATAACTTTCTTACATCCTATCTATAATTCAATAACAAAGTGCAATTTATTTAAACACTACTGAAATGGGAGACTTGAGACACATCTATAACTATGCAAAAAAGCAAAAGAAAATAAAAACTATTTTTCCATTTGCTGTATCCATATCATCTCTGACTGCAGTACACATGAATTTTCAATAGATTACAGGATGTTAATAATGAGAGCATGGGTTCAATTTTCACATAGTCCATTTAGCTTAGTATGGTTACAGACTGTACCCTTAATCTAGTCCATTTGTTTTGAACATACTTCCGATCCAATTCAATAAATATTTATTAAGTGCCTATGACATGCCAGGCACTGTGCTAAGCACAGAGGCTACAATTAATAAAAAGAAAGACATGCATGACACTGTAATAGGCCAAGAGAATGTGCACAGGATAAATCTATCATATTAAAATAAGACTGTGCATATCAATTGGTCAGTAGTAACACTCTTGTGTAAAAAGACACTTTTTTAAACATCTATAGCAGCTATGAAAGTATAAACAACATATCCTATACCCATTTGCATCCAGAAAGGAGATGTGAATTTTTCAGTTGCTAAGGCCTACACAGCTACTGGCAAAGCAGCTCTCTTAAGTAACCTCACAAGTAGCACAGAAATGGTCCCACTGGGAAATGCAAGCAGTTATGCAAGTGAGAGGACTGTGCTCACACACAGATATGTCTCAGCTCCTCTGGGTCTCCTAGCTATTATCCTGTTGAAAATGTGTGGCCAGGGTTATGGTCAGTTGCATGGTACTCCATAAGATCATTATACTCGAGAGTGGAACAAAAAAATCATCTTTATTCCTCTTTGCTTCCATGTAAAACTAAAGATGAACAGGCTTTATGACAGTTTCCTCTTATCCTCAATCAATCATTTATGAAGCATCTACCACATGCAGCTAGGTGGCACAGTGAATATAGAGCCAAGCCCGGAGCCAGGAAGACCTGAGTTTAAGTGTGGCCTCAGCCACTTACTAGCTGTGTGGCCCTGGGCAATTCGGTTAACCTGTTTGCCTCAGTTTCCTCATCTGTAAAATGAGCTGGCGAAGGAAATGGCTAACCACTCTAGTATCTTTGCCAAGAAAACCCCAAATTGGGTCCTGAAGATTCAGACATGATTTAAATTACTGAAAAACAACAAGCCGGGCACTGTGCTAAATGCTGGGAATACAAAAAAGGGCAAAAGACAGTTCCTGCCCCCAAGGAGTTTAGAATCTTATGAGGGATAGAACAAAGCAAGCTATATACAGGACAAATAGGAAATAATTAACAGACAGAAGACACTAAGATTAAGAGCAGTTGGGAAAGGTTTCCTGTAGAAGAGATTTTAATTGGGATTTAAAAGAAGTCAGGAAAGTCATGGCGGACAGCCAGAGAAAATGTCAGGAGCTGTGATGTTGCAAAGGTGAAACAGAGAGGCCTTGTCAATAGATTGGATATGAGGGGTAAAAAATAGGTAATAACACTGAGGGAGTTGGAGGATGGTGTTGCATTTTACAATAATAGGGAAGGTAGCAATGGGACAGGGGGAGTACAAGGGGAAAGATAAAAAGTTTTGTTCTTTCCTCATAGGAAGATAGTACAAATTAAAACAACTCTGAGGTGCCATTTCATGCCCTTCAGAAATGACAACTGCTGAAGAGGATATGAGAAAACAAGTACACTAATGAATGCTGGATGGTGTTGTGAACTGGTCCAGTCACTCTGGAGAGCAATTTGGAACTATGCCCAAAGGGTTATAAAACTATGTATAACCTTTGACCCCCTAATATTACTACTAGGTCTATATCTCAAAGAGATCAAAGGAAAAGAAAAAGGACCTCTTATAGCAGCTCTTTTTATGGTGGTAAAGAAGTAGAAATTGAGGGGATGCCTATCAACTGGGGAATACCTGAACAACTTGTGGTACATAATTTTGATTGAATCCTACTGTGCTTTTAAAAAAATCACAAGGGACAAATTTATGGATAAAGGAAGAATTTAGGATCAAAGAAGATATAGACAGCATTACAAAAGGTTAAATAGGTAATTTTGATTATATAAAATTAAAAAGTTTTTGCACAAACAAAACCAATGCAAGCAAAATTATAAGGGAAGCAGAAAACTGGGGAAAATTTTTGTAACAATATCTCTGATAATGATGCAATTTTTCAAATATATAGAGATTGGTGTCAAATTTATAAAAATATAAGTCATTCTCCAATTTATAAATGGTCACAGGATATGAACAGGAAGTTTTCAGACAAAGAAATCTAAGCTATCTATATTCATATGAAAAAATGTTCTAATCAATCTAATCAATAGTGATTAGCTAAATGCAAATTAAAACAACTTTGAGGTATCTATCAGATTGGCTAATATTACCAAAAAATCAAAATGTTGGGTGTTGGAGGGGATGTGGGAAAACTGGAAAACTAATGCACTGTTGGTAGAGTTATGAACTGATCCAACCATTCTAGAGAGAAATTTGCCCAAAGGGCTATAAAACAAAGATATCGAAAAAAGGGGGAAAGGACCTATTTGTAAAAAAATTATTTATAGCAATTAATTTTGTGGTGGCTAAGAACTGGAAATCAAAGTGATGTCCATCAATTGGAGAACAGCTAAACAAGCCTTGGTATATGACTGTAATGGAATATTATTGTGCTATAAGAAATGACAAGCAGGATGAGTTCAGAAAAATCTGGAAAGACTTATATGAATTGATGCATAGTGAGGTGAATAGAACCAGAAAAATGCTGTATATATTGTTTGATGAAGAACTGTGAATGACTTAGCTATTCTCAGTAATAAAATGATGTAAGACAATCCCAAAGGACTAATGATGAAGCATACTACCCACCTCCAGAGAAAGAACTGATTTTGATTGAATACAGACTAAAGCAAGCTATTTTCACTTTCTTTCTTTTTTTCTTTTGTTTTGAGTCTTCTTGTACAAAATGACTAATATGGAAATATTTTGCATAATTGCACATGTATAACCTATATTGGATTGCTTACCATCTCAGGAAGGGGGGAGGAGAGGGAAGGAAGGAGAGATAGAATTTGGAACTTTAATTTTAAATAAAATGTTTAAAAAATTAAAAAAATATAAGGGAGATGGTTTTAGAAAAACCTGGGAAGACTTCTATGAACTGGTGCAAAGTGAAGAGAGCAGGACCAGATCATTGTAGGTAACAGCAATTCTGTAATGATGATCAGCTGAGAAAGACTTAGCTACTCTGATCAATACAATGATCCAAAACAATTCAGAGGGACTCATGATGAAAATTGTTTTCTACCTCAAGAGAGAGAACTGATGAACTCCAAGTGCAAAATGAAGAAAATTTTCTTACTTTATTTTTCTTCCTTTTTTTTGTGATGCGGCTAATATGGAAATTTGTTTTGTATGACTTAACATATATAATGGGTATCATATTGTTTCTGCCATCTAAGTAGGTAAGGGAGGAGCTTGAGGGAGGGAGAGAATTTGGAACTCAAAAATTTTTTAAAAGTTAAAATAACACATTTTAAAAAGAGAGATTTAGTCTAATTACTTCAATTTCTGATGAATAATCTAAAATGTAAAAATAATAAAATAACTAAAAACCACATCGTATACTGACTAATAGTTATACCAATGGTATTCAATAGCAATGTCAATTCTGAAAGGCACTTCAGAACCCATTTGAATCTCTGAGAAACTACATTTTATACAGAAAGAACTTGGAAAATGGGCGTTCCTAGACTGAATAATACATTTTAGAGCAGGAAGCATCCCTAGATATTCAACCACCCTATGTTATAGATGAGGAAACTAAGGCCTAGTGATCTTACCCAAGATCACACAGGTAAAAGGTGGAGTCAGGATTTCAATCACAGTCCTCTGATGTCAAACCTAGAGTGCTTTCTCCCTTCCTCCAAAAATAAGTACCTGCTTGTGGGAAGGTAGAAGTGGGGTTTGAAGTTTACTAATTTGTTGAAATCTAGTAATTATTTTATATTCTTCAATCTCCCACATTTTGTTAGAGGAGGATAAAATATTTAAATATGAAAAAGGACATTACATTGATTGAATATGCAGCTTTTTAAAAGTGCTGTATTGTCAGCTTTGATGAAGGAAGTAATTTATTCAATGAGCAGGCTTGTTCTCTTCTATTATACCAGCACACTTGAATCCTATTCAAGAATGGTAACTGGAAAGGGTGAGGACAGAGTTGAATCAATTGGTCAACAAGCATTTTAAAGCATTCAGTATGTTCTAGGTCTAGGCATTGTGCTAAGCACTGAGGATACATAGAAAGGCAAGAAAAACAAACAACCCCCCAAACCCACGGTCCTTGTCCTCAGCTCACATTGTAGTGGGAGAGACAACATGCAAATAATCAAAATGCACACAATGTAAAAGTAATCTCAGATGGAAGGCACTATTAGGTGGGGAGATGGGGCAAGGTGGGACTGGGAAAGGCCTGCTGAAGAAAGTGGGACTTGAGCTGAGGCAGGGAAGTAGTGCAAAGGTGTGGAGTTGCAAGACAGAATATCATGTGTGAGGAATACCTAGGAAGCCAGTGTGACTGGACCACAGAGTATATGGAAGGGAGTAAAGTGTGAGAAGACTGAAAAGTTAGGAAAAGGCCAGGTTGTCCAACGTTAAGCAGAACATTTTATATTTGATCCTAAAGGCAACAGGAAACCTTGGGAGTTTATTGAGTTTGGGCTGGGGGGAGCATAACATGATCATACCTGTGCTTTAGGAAAATCACTTTGGTGGTTGAACGTGGGATGGACTGGAGTGGGGAGAGACTTAAGGCAGGCAGACCTACTAGCAGCTATTGCAATAATCCGGGCCTGAGGGGATGAAGGCCTTTAGGGTAATGGCTGTGTCAGAGGAGAAAAGGGGACATTTATAAGAAATGCTATGAAGGCAGAAATGATGATTTGACCAAGGATTAGATATTTAGAGTGAGTGTGAGTGAGAAATTGAGGATGGTACTAAAGATGTAAAGGCTGAGAGAATGGGGGTACCCTCAAAAGTAAGATTTGAAGGAAATAATGAGTTCAGTTTTGGACATGTTTGTCCAAAATATCTCATTACTTACTTTACTTACTTTAATTGAAGTGGGGCTGAATAAATCCATCACACCCACCTATACATTCTCCCTGCCCCTCACTCTAGTTTTGATATTTACTATTCCCAGAAAATCTACTTGGCAAAGTATATGGTCTCAAATCACATATAGCTCTTTAGTGACTGAGGTAGGGTCTACATTTCATTTGAGAATGCCTTCTCTGGTGCTTTTTTTCTAAAGAGTCTTGGGAAAATCTCACGTGGCACAGTTTGTAATAATCAAGCACAGTCCAGTTAGTCTTTGGGGCCTCTGCCAAGACGCCAACACAGTTACAAATCAATTCTGCAGTTCTCTCCTTTTTGTGTGGACACGTGTCAAATAGGAACTAAACTGAGCCCACCACTTCATTACACAAATGACACTGAACACCTGTCAGAGAGTGATGATTTTCACTCACTACTGACCTAGGATGGATTTTAACAGGTGACAGGTTTTGCATCATATTACCAATTCCCTGAGGCACTCCCAATCCTAAATATTTTTGGCATGATTTATATGTTCTTTAACTTCCTCTATAACGTAATTCATAGGTGCGCCAATTTCAGTACCATTCTTGAAATATGAGAGAATTCTTAGGATTCAGTATTCAATTCTGGAAATCTTAGAAGATTATAAACAATGGAATTGAATAAAGAACAAAAGACATTAGATGACTGTTGGGGAAAGGAGCTAGTAGACTATCTATACATTTCAGAACACTTAGAAGAATCTATCGTAGGATTAATGATCATTTTTAAAACACATAAGCCATGCACTAGTAAATCTCAACAGGAATATACACTTTTGCAACAGGCATTTAAATGTATAAACCCTATAACTGGAAAATTATGGAATAAACCTCTTTATTGCATCTACTTTTGTATCTTGGAACAGTAAATTCTCTGTTATGCAGTAAGAATTGGTAAAGATGCTGTTCTGTTTAATAAACTATTCTAGCTAATAACAAACATAGATTACCTATTTTCAGAGAATACAGTAAAATAAAATTAAAACTAATATTATAACTGATGTAATTTAGTATTTTTGATGCTTCAGAAAGCACTTCACAGTTTTACAAGGACTCATGATTATCATTCAGAGCACCAATTATCATTGTATTACAGGTACATGAAACTGCCAGTGAATAAGAATTCTTGATTATTAAAATGCCAGATAAATCAGTGTTTCCTATATTTCTGTGTCAACATATTTGCCAGTTGCTAAAATGCATGAGGACAACCTCAGTTCAGGTGAGGATCTTTTCAAGATTAATCACAATAGGGGTTTGGCCTGTTCAGAAGGCCAAAAACTATGATTTCTTATTTTGTCAATCTTCATTAATAAATTCCTGGGAATATAATTAAAGTACAACTTTGGCATACCTTACCAAAAGTCTTATCCTGGGTAAGTATGAAAAATTCAGAAGTGTGATTAGACTTTCCACAGAAACAATGAGAATTAATTTTCTGGAGATCACTTACCTAGAAACCTCAAATTTATACTCTTTGGTAACACTGGTATAGGCACTTATATTTTGTATTGTGGCTATTTGTGTGCCCATCTTATTGTCTTTACTAGATTATAAACTCCTTGATGGCAAGGACAAGCAATTCTATATTACTGAATAGTCCATGTCATATAACATACTGAACTCAGGCTTATACCATTCATTTTGATGGAGAAACTATAGAGGTTGCCAATCAGTGTGTATGTCTGGGACAGAGAGTACAGATAGCAGGGCCCAGAGTTGAACAGGAGAAGGAAAACAGGCTGGTTGGTCTTCTGGAAATTGTAAAGTTCCTTAGGCACCCTCTCTTAGATACCCATAAAAGTAAAGTACGTACTCTCAATGCCAATCTTCTATTGGTACATAATGGCAGCAAGAAAAGAGATACAGTTGTTTCAGATGAATTAAAAATGGATATTATAGGAAGGGCAATGAGAAAGTCTGAAGAACAGAAGTGAAAGATGTTATCAAGAAATTGTCTGATGGGAAAAGAATGAGAATGTGAGACTGACAGACGGCAAGTGGGTAGCCAGAGTGTGCCAATGATGCTGTTTCAGAAGAAAGGGAAGAGGATCTTCCAGCAGGTTGTGTTGAAATTATGAGAGAATGACAAAGGATGGGTAGACAAGAATGGAGGGTGACATTTGGAGGGAATTTCTGAATCAATGAAGTCACAAATACATTTGAGTATTCCCTCATAATATCTACTAGAGTCCTGAGGAATTTTAGCAGATGCTTAACAAATATGGTGGGGTTTTTTAATGTATTGATGCACTAAGGTGCAACGTATTTCCTTTTACTAACTCTGCTTTTGAATGATCTACTTTATCTTTATTTAAGTAGCTAGGTAGATTAGCCTCTTCCCCTAAAGTCGCTAGAGCTCAACAATTTTCTAATCCATGATAATAACTAGATTCTAGGGAGCTAAAGGAACCACTCCAGAGCACAGATTTATACCCACCCTCTGATATACAAATCATAAAGTGCCCTTGCCATAAAGGTAGCATCTTAAAAAACAAATTAAGATAAAAGACAATCAGTAATGGGAGTACAATCTTCTTTCTTTGTTTTCTAAGTCATTATCAATGTATTCATTTGTTCTGAAAACTTTATAAAAAATCTTTCGTTGTGGCCATAAAGGGACTTCAAAGCCAGAAATATGGTTAGCATAGTACAGTGGTAAGAGCAGAGGGGTGGGAGTTACAGGCTCCAGATCTGAATTCCCCCCTTGCTCTTTTACTAGGATGACCCTGGGCAAGTCATTCCATCCCTCTGGACCTCAACATCCTCATATGTAAAATAAGAAGGTTAGATTAGGTGCCCAACTTTTAATCTGTGATATTAGTATATGTAAATGGACAAAGTTATGTATGTTACATATTTGGCTTCAAGTTCAACTTCAGTGAAAGCTCTTACTTCTTAATAAAAATTACTGAAAAATAAGATAATTTTCAAGTCTCATTTTATAATGGGAATCAATCATAAATAGATGGCTATCATTTAGTAAAGACTTCTGTGCCTACCATTCTGCTAAGCACTATTCTCAACAAAGCGATTACTTTATTGAGGATACAAGATATACAGACTATGGATATGCAACAACTAGAGAACAATACAAAGGAATATGTTATTAAGGATTAAATTGTTCAGCACGTTTGAAATATCATATAATAGAAATTCAGAGGTGAAGAAAAAGGAAAGATCATTACTTAATGATGTTAATCAAGAAAAGCTGTAAGAAGTAGGTGAGTTGCACAAGGCCTATACTCCAAAGAGGCCAAAAGAGGAGGAAAAAGATGCATACATACAAAAATATTTATAGTAACTTTTGGGGGGACTGGCAAAGCACTGGAAACAAAAGGGGTAGCTACTATTTATGGAATGGCTGAACAAATTATGGTATTTGCATATAATGGAATACTATTATGCTATAAGAAATTACGAAAGGGCTGGTTTCAGAGAAACTTGAGAAGACTTGTAAAAGTTTATACAGAATGAAGAGAACAGAACCAGGAGAACAATTTATATAATAACAACTTTGCAAAGACAAACAACTTTGAAAGACTTTGAGAACTCTGATCAATAAGATCAACAAGACAACCAATCACAATTCCAGGGGGGCAATTATAAAATATGCCACCCACCTTCTGACAGAGAGGCGGTAAAAGGTTTTGATTTGCTTTTCTCAGTGGGAGGGTAGATGGGAGAGAGAGAGAAAATAGATATTTGTTCATTTAAAAAATAATAATTGAATTTATTTTAAAGGGAAGTAGATGAGTTTTGAACTTGCCCTTGAAAGTGTAGGATGTGGTGGAAAGTGTGTAAACTAAGTAGCAGAAATAATATGACCAAACATGTTTCCTCTACCAGGGTAATTCGCTTCCAAAGTTACTGAATTTATAAATTATGAACAATTAAATGTGGCTTTATGATATGGCTTATGAAACACATTTAGAAAGAAATTTTGAGCACTATATCGAGATGATACTAAATCTAAAAATAGTAGGCTTAAAAATGTTTATTATTTTTACAACACACACATTGCAGTTTATGACAATGTGCTCATTTTACAATGCTGCATAAAAAGCACCAAGGAAATATCACAATTACACTCATCCCTCATGATAATTCCATCCATTTCACATCAGCTGAATTATAAATATAGTTACAAATTTTAAGGGCTATGATTTCCTCTAAAGCTCCTAACTCCTATTAATATTTATTATTTATTAGTGTTCTATATGTACATTGAAAGGTCATATAACCTTTTATCTTTTATGTTACTAACCAGAAATATTAGAGTATCTCCAGACGCCATAAACCTCACATTAGATGTTGGGTGTTGCATGTGGCAGACTTAAAAGCAAGATTTACTTTTAAAAATAAGGATTTTTTTAAAAAATTAGCCAAATATTTCTCATATTGCTTGATCACTGATAAAATCTCAGTTAAGAGGCAAAAGTAAATTTATAGTTATTCCTCTCTATGCAAACTGCAAACAGATGTGTTCAGAATATACTTCACATGAAATTTGATAGAGAAACTAGCTAGCTGAAACTTCCAGTCAAGTTTGACCTCCAATACACATTTCACATATATATGATTCCCATGACTTTAATGAGAAGTGGTGAATGCACATCCTAGGATCTGTACCATAATGTGGCATGTGGGGTGAGGGCAAGAGTCAGAGGGAAAGGAAATGTTACTCTCTTAAGCAAATTGATTTTAACAAATGGTATTGAGTATAATGTTAAAGCACATACATTTCTCTAAACATGAGGTTGAATACTCTATTTTAATATATATCATAAAACCTCATTCTAAATCTACTTGTGCAAAACTTTTGAATTTTCAAAGTGGTCATTTAACAAACTATTTTTAAAGACTTTAGTGTATTAACAATTTGTTTGCCAAGAGTCAATGCTAAATAAGATTCATGAGATGAACAAGAGGGTCTGGAAAAATTCCTATTTGGTAACACTAGAAATTAGAAGGAAACAGTTTTCACTATAATTGAGACTTTTTGATAATTCAGAACAGTATTTCCTCTAGTTTTCCTAAATTACTGAAGTTGTGTTTTATGTAAGGCCCTCTGAATTTATGCAATAGTGGCACCAAAAGCCCTCGCAGTACCTTTGGGTCTGTGAAAGAGATGGAATTAGCTAGTTAATATATGTATTTGGAAATAAAACTATTTTTAAAATTTCAAAAATCCAAATTTTTCATTAGTTCGGTTGTGAGTCCCACATGCTACTGAACCCTTCCTTCTTTGAAGTGTCCTATGTACCGAAATTACTATACTTTTCTTTCTTTCCCAAGAAAAACCCCTATTCACTGAAATTGAATTCAGCTAGGTTAATTTAATTGAAACAACTGACACTAAGATCTGAATGACTGATAGACTCAATCCTCTTAGGGAGTATTTGCTCCTCAAAGAGGAATTTATAACCCAAGAGAATTTCTAATTGGTGGAATGTGTGTGGGAGATATTTTTTAGTAGCAGCTTTACTTGTGTTTCTTGCTGACCTCTGGCTGTGTTGGCTTTGACTAATCTACCAGAGAGTCAAAAAGCATGGAATTATCATTGCCAGATAGCACGAAGTAGACATGCCATCTACCCACCTTTCCTCGCCATTCAAATAGCTTTATACCATAAGACTTAGTTTAAAAAACTAAGAATTTAAAAGCACAAAGGGTAAATCCATAAATATACATATCCCAGACCTTCTCTGTATAATGTCATTATGTATTTAATAATAATGATTTTATTGAGAAGGTAATTTGCAATTCAACATTTAACGTAAGGTCAAGAAGCTAACTAAATTTTATTCAAGATTAATAGGTCATCTATATAGGTGGATTTTTTAAAAATTGCAAGCCTACAGTCTAGTGACTCCTGGTGGTAGTTTTAGTGGTCCATTATGTGACACAAAAGTTAACTGCATGTTGGTTTCTTCCCTCATCTATCAGATCCAGATTGATTCCTAGGTATGATATGGACTATTTGAATCAGCTTGAGTGAATTTTTTTAGGAAATTATTTGCCTCCTTCGAGGTTCTCTACGGTGGAAGATAGCCAAAATTTTGTCTAGACTCTTTGACTAAATCTGGGTTTGGAGTCAGAGGACCTAGGCTCAAACATTGGTTCTGACGTTTACCATGTGCATGACTTTGGGTAAGTCACTAAATCTCTTTGACATCAGTTTTTAGCTCTAAATCTGCTACCAGGCACAGGAATCTAAATGATGACTCCCTACCATGGCCATAGGATAATACGATTATTTTAAGAGATACAACCAGTCCTAGGAAAGTAGAATAAATACCACAGCAATCAAGCCTCACCTACTCATTCCTCTACTTCTTAATAGATGCCATTTGCATTTAGAGAAATAGGTCAGACAGTACATGGCACATAGTAAGAGCTTAATAAATGTTTTATCCATTATAAGCAAGTGGTATATGTAACATTAAAAGAATGGAAAATGCATTCAAGGAATAAAGAAATTATTCTCAGTGCTCCACATATATTCCATTTATTTGGATAAAGTTTTAAAACACTTGGATAGTGAGTACTCAGGCTTTATTCATAAACCTTAAAATTCTATCAAAATGTGTCATTATTATTGTATTAGGTTATGTGTGTCAGTTTAACTTACAATTTAAACAACCATGGGCCCTCTTCTCACCTAAGGTTCTCTCCTCGTGATCTTCTCAACTCCCATAGGTTCAGAGATTATTTTTATATAGAGCACTTCCACAACTACATATATAGGCTACATTTCTCTTCTAAGTTCTGCTCCTACATCACCATTTGGCTGCTGGACACCACCATAGGCATTTCAAATTCACAGCATCTCAAATAGAACTCATTCTATTCTCTCTGAAACACCCTTTTCAGAATTTTCCCATCATTCTAATCATCTATGGTCCAACATGGGAGTCATCTTTGACTCTTCCTTCAACTCTCATACCCAATCAGTTGTCAAGTTTCATTAATTCTACTCCTATAACAGCTCTCATATCCATCACCTCTGAATGCACATGGTTTTCAGTCTAATTAAGGCATTTATCACTTTTCATCTGGACTATTGACGTAGGCTTAATTACTCTCTTTGTCTCTAGTCTTTCCCCTCTCCAATCCTTCTTCTATATGTAGCTGCTAAATAGATAGTCCTAGAGTACAGGTCTTATCATTTTACTCTTCTGTTCAAGAAGCTTCCACAAATTTCTATTTTCACTAGGTTAAAACATTAACTACTCTGTTTAGCATTTAAAGTCCTTCAAAATCTATCTTTAATCTATCTTGCTAGACTAGTCGCACATCACTCCCTCTCATGTACTTTGTCTTCCAGCCAAACTGGCCTATTTGATGATCTTAGAATGGGATATACTATCTCCTACCTCCTTGCCTTTGCTCAGTCTGTCTCCTTGGCCTGGAACATTTGCCCTTCTCATCTCTACCTCTTGGAACTCAGTTTCCTTCAAGGATCATCTCAAATGCTACTTCCTATATGATGCCTTTATAGATTCCCTCAATTATTAGTGCTTTTTCTACTCCCTCCCCAAATTACTTTGTATTTATTTTGTGTGTGTGTGTGTGAATATATATAAATAATATGCATACATATATTCATCTATGTGTACACAGTACAGATACTATATAAAATGTTATACACATGTTTTGTGTACATGTATGTACGTGCATATATGTGTGTATATATGTGTATATGTATGTATGCATTTTTTAACCTGTGTACCTGATGTTTTCTCCCAGGAGAATGTGAGTTCCCTGAGGGGAGGCACTATTTTGCTATTGTCTTAGAGTCCCTAGTATATAAAGAGGGACATAGTAGACACAATAAATGTTTGCTGAATTGAATTGAATAAATTTAAACATTTCTGAAACAAAATACAATATAGTTCATATTTCTATAGAGCTTTGCAATTTACAAAGTAATTTTCTTACAAAAACTTCCTGATTTAGGTAGGCACTGAAAGATTTATTATCTTTCTTTTATGAATGAGGAAACTAAGTTTCAAAGAAATGAAGAGACTTGTCCAAGGTCACACAAGGTCATACAAGGTTATGCAGTTTTTATGTTGAGGCAGTATAGGGTCTCTCATCCAGGTCTTTTGACTGCCAAGCCCTCTGTGGTCTTCCAGTATATGATGAGAACAAATCGCTATTAAGACAATGATATTTGTTTGATGGAAATTACAATTTTGATAAAGTATCCAATGAAATATAGAAATGTAGAATGTTCTAATAATTTAATTAGAGTTAAACTTATTTGTAAGTGCCTAAAACATGACATCATCATGAAATTATATAGGGAGAAAAAAAGATGTATTACCAGAAGTAGCCAAAATGTTATTTTCCTTCTAATAAATATGATATCTTGTGAAAGATGTATGGGTTAGTAGAAGAAAAATGTGGACAGACATCTTCTTAGTACTTTGAAGGAAAGAAAGGAGTTACAGATGAACAACATCCACAGTAAATGCCTCCAACTAAATAAAGCTCTCTAATGAAATTGTTATTTATCTCTTGTTTCAATGGCATACTTTCTGAAATACCCTTACTCAAGATTTTCCATCCCTCCTCATCAAGCTACCATGTGTGGAATGTTAACGTCTGGAAATTTACCTCTCACTAGAGCAGCTATTCTTGACCATGGCAGTACTGTCAAGAAATTAAATACACATCCTTCAGTAAGATATGTCTTGTTCTTTTCCCTCCACTTTAATAAACAGATGACATCTGAAAAAAATCAATCTTTAAGAACTACAATTTCTTGTATAAAAGTAATGACTACAAGATACAAAGTTGTAGCAAACTTAAAAATGAATATGAATTGCATGCACAGGTACAGCAATAAATATGATCTTTTAAAGTCACCTGTAACACTAAAGGAAACATAGGCAACTTTTCATCGTCCATAAATTTCTGCTGATGTAGGCAGTATGCTACTTGTTATTATTGTATCAGAACTTGTTTTTTCATAGACAAGTCTTAAAACTCTTAAAACCAGGGGCAGGAGAGGGATTAAAATACCAGCAGAAAATAACCAAATTTCCTTTATAATGATAGACACTTAAAAATCCTTCATATTTCACAGTCAAAGCTGTAATTGAGAGAAAATACTTACAATTAAAGAAATTATGAAAAATTAATATATTTAAATACATATTTCTAAAATGTGATTAATTCATAAGAGACCATAGTACAAGCCAAATAAGTGTGTATTAAGATTTGGGTTCATGTAGATTGTGTTCGATTTTGGGGTCCTCAAATTATCATTCTCTTGCTCATTATATCCCCACCCATCCTTTTCCCAGTTTCTGGGAAAATAATAGGATATGTTGGAAAATGCCTGTGATATAAAAACAAATTTTATTTTAGAAACTTTTAGGAAAAAAAAGAAAACATCCACTACAAACAGCAGAAGCCTCACTCTGCATGCTTTTGCTCTCTGTCTGTCATTTTTCCTATTTTCCTTTCTTCTCCCTGTGTTAGGAGTTGAGAAGAAGTCCGACTCTAGTATCAAAAGGTCCTTTGAGACTTACGACAAGTTGTCAAATGTTATAGATCATAAACTTCTTCATAAACACAACAGAATGTTTAGGATTATTAAAGATTATATTTTCAACACATATAACTCATTATTGATGCAATTGTATGTTGCAGGTATAAGGATTTCTCCTCATGGTCTATGGTCCATGTGCCTGGTATTTTAACTTACACTAGATAAGCATGTTTGTTACTAGAAAAATTCCCCTAATATCTGTTCTCTGATAAGCCATATTAAATACCTTTCTTTCCAGAGCAAAATTGTGTGGTTATTCTGTAGACTTGGCTTTGCTGGTATGTCAAAACCAAATCAAAAAAAAATCCCAGAAGTCTTGTCACCTCAACAGATTTAGGGGTATAGGAGATTCAATAGCTAGGGTAAGCAAGAGGTTTGCTCAGGTCCCTCCCCACCCCCCAAACATTACACTTTTGTGGTGGCTCTAATCTTTTTTTTCCTTTTTTCAGAAGTGGAGAAGTATGTGATCATCTCTCTACAACAGGCATGATGTCCAAGAAATTCCCCTTCTCTTGATAGAAGCCTAGATCCCTGAACTTTTAAACATGGGATTAACTTTTAAAGCAACCTACAAGTTAGTGCTGCCCAAGAAATTCCCCTTCTCCTGGTGAAAGGTTAAACTTCAGGATTTTGTGCATAGGAAATACCCAATCTCTGGCTATGAGGTCGAGTTCTGGTACTTTTAAATTATTAAAATACATGAATGTCTTGGGGAGGAAATGACTTAAAGTATATTATTTTATTTAATTATTTAAGGAGTAGCAGTGGCTCAAGGAGTAGGAGGAGGAAGGGTGGTTGAATTTCCCTCCATGCTTGACCTGTGGCTGGGTCTACTGTCACCCCATTAGCAAAAAATGGGCAGTAAGTATCAATCAGAGTCCCATACAATTCAGTCAATGAATCTAGCTATCCTACAAAGTGGTTGGAGAGCTAGATCAGAGGTTACTGCCAGCAAGAGAATAGCAAATGGAAAAGCAGTAGCATTAGAAATTGGTACCAATTCCAAAATTCCTTTGCCCTAATTTGACATTGACTCTTTGAGAGGCCATGAAGAGAAAAGCAGATGGGGCTATGTTTGCTAACCTCAGCATTGGAGACACTTGCTAATGTTAGAATTGGGGACATTTGCTAACTCCCAGCAGGAAAGATTGATGTGGAAATTGAAATTGAAACACCCAGACCCTACCTTTTCTTAAACTCTTGGGTTAGAGGCATGTTATAGACTGGTTAAGGGTTGCCTGGATTTAGGAGAAACTATCTATGTATAGCCCACTGATAAATTTTAATAGATTTTATTTTATTCCTTTTGCTTCTCAGGTAGTGGGTAAAAGCTGTTATCAGTTAAACCACATATATGTTGTAGACTCCATTATGCCACATTTAAATGATTAGAGTTCATTGAAGCTCCTCATGAAAGGAGATCAACACTTTCCCATAGATGGGGGTATAGCCATGAAAGATAAATTAGCTATATTCCTCATAGATCACACTGTTAGACTGACAGAGAAGTATTGATATCCCCCAAAGGGACAGAGCTAGGGTACAGAAGTTGCTGGCTTTCTAAGAAGAGAGAGATTAGACACTCTCTTGCATTTCCCTGGAGGGCCCTCTAGTTTTTGGTGAAGCAAATACCTGTTGGCATTTGTGTGAGATTGATTGCGCTGTTCTTATTATTGTATGGGTTCAGAAAAGTAGCTAGAAATGCCTCCAGTAGCTTAAAGTTAATTAAACGGCACTTGATGTGGAAGACAATGATTTCAAGAGAAATGTTAAGTCGGTAGCATAATGCAAGGGAGTTGGAGGGTCTTGATGCAGATCCTTCCTCTACTACTAGAGTTACCTGTGTGACTCTGAGCAAGTCACTTAAAATTTATAGGTATCTTTAGCTGGAAAACAAAGGGGTTAGACTATCTGACCTCTAAAGTTCTTTGTTCTCTAAAAAATTGATCCTAAAAGTGGTCATACTCAGTAGAAAGTTAAATTGTAACACAACACCTAGGTCTACATTGGATACAACGACATTTTAGAATTGTCTGAAAAATAAATATGGATAAATCAAGCATAAGTTTCTAGGTTGTTGTTGTTTTCTTAGCTGTGTGAACTTGTCATTTTATAGGCATAATCACTAACTTAATTGATGCTGCATGCTAAAATACAAAGGGAAAACCACCAATAAAACAGTAAAAACATTAAATTTAAAAATTGTAGAAATTAATATGAATATGTCAATATCACTTTTGTGCCACCTTTACATATTGGCTTCTTCAATCTCAGATGCAGACACTGATTATAACTGCAATTTATATCACTAATTTCAAATAAAAGTAAACAGTTACAATAGTTCAAAGTAGTAGCTTTCAAAAGATATCAACAACATAGGAAATACTTACTTTGGATGGCCAGAAACCAGTGATTCCAAACAAGAAAGTCTCTCCTTCACTTTACTCTCAATATAAAGGGGAAATCCAAAAAAGTACAATAGAAGGGATTTTTCTATTACATGTTTAGGGGGCATATTCATTAAAGGGAAGGATAAGTTCAGCCTCTAAAACTGCAAAACACTTTAGTTATTGCCATGAAAATAGTATTCAAAACAGCATTGTCATTAAAAAAAAGAATCAGAATAAGCAAATAATTCTGCCTTTCACCTACCACCAAAAGAACATTCCAGTGGAGGTAATTGATTTGTGCAACTTTCTCATCTAGTTTTCCCTGTGACCAACAGTACGTAATTTAGGGGTAGAAGACAGGTTTGGATGTGGTCTATTTTGTGGTCACAGAACAGTACTGGCCTTACTAAATAACACTGTGTGCTAACTGAACTGAAAATGTATATCACAAGAATGTAAGGACTACCATACCTAGACTAATGATCTAGGCAATATAATATTCACTTTCTAAGAGTGATACTTTAAAATATTTGTAGAATAGCATGATTGCCCTGAATGACATTTTCTCAAAAGATCAGGAATGTCTAGTTTTCTCTAGGTGCCCTTAATAACCTGTTAAGGCTCTTTCGCTAATAAATTTGTATAAAGCCTTCTTTAACTTATTTCAAACTGTTCTACTTTTTGAGTTAACAACTACATAAGTGTACTACAAATTGTGAGAGGTCCTGCAGCGTAGCGGAACCAGGAAGACCTGGATTCAAGTTGTTCCTCTTACCTAGTTATAGGTCCATGGGCAAGTCACCAAACATGTTAGTGCTTGAAGAACCTCTCTGAGTATAATTATAAAAAGAATTAACACTCAGCACTAGCACAAGGAATATCCACCATTTAAGAAACTATAAGTGTGGACCAAACTTAATTGTTAGAAATTATATAAAGTTTCACTTCCTTTAACTTTCAAGGCGCAACATGGAGTTCTATTGTTTTAGGATTTGAGTTACTCAATACATATCTTGCATGATTTTAAAAGCTTTGGTCCCCTTCTTTCAACCTTTTTTTCCCCTTCAGAAGGAAGAATCCTGTTTTTTTATATTTTATTTTTATTGCTTAGGTCAGAAGTATCAAACTCTTCAGCTTCCTGTGGCCAGAACCAAATTAAAATGTAATTGGGAAATGTTTAACAAAATAAATAAAAATATAATACAACAAAGATAGTCTTAACTTGTGGTTTTCTAAGTCAATATATGGCCGCAGAGATCCATTTATATTTGTGTCTGACACCACTTGACTCTAAATCTTAGGATCATACATTATAAGTCACTTTATCCTTTTATTTATTTTTTCCCCAGTGAGTGGAACATTAAGTTATTTTTCTTTTATACTTAATTGGAATGTCGGGTTTGGTGTTTTTCCTCAGTAACTATCATGAAGTACAGTACTTGAAGGTTTGCAAAGTATTTTCCTGGGAGTAACCCTGTGGTAGTGCAAATATTATTATTCCTGTTTTACAAATAAGGAAAGAGACTCTCAAAGACTGTGACTTGCCAATGATCTTAATAGTGTTTGAGGCCAGATTCAAATCCAAATTTTATGACCCCAAATTCAGCACTCTATCCTCATTCCATTCTTAGTGTTCAGGAAAACTGGAAAGGAAAAAAAATATTATAAGTAGGCATGTAGAACATTAGTTTTAGACACTCTCCAATGTCTTAGAATTTAATTTCTTGTATATAAAATTATAACATTTACTGATGAATATCTCATTTCATATTAGCAAGATTAATGAAATTCAATAAACTTTTATTGAGCAAAGTACAATGCTAAGTGCTGGGGATGTAAAGAGAAAAAATGACCCAGTATTACTATCAAGAAACTTATATTTGACTGGGGGGAGAGGGAAAAGACAGGATCAACATGTATACAAATAGGTTTGATGCAAGGTAGGGTATGCTAGGAACGAAGTATTATGATTATCTTACAAATTTGTGCTGAGTGTTTCAGATATGAATCTTTATTGTGCAGGAAGGATCCTAATTTCTTAGAAATTTTATATATTTTTATTCATGTCACCTGTCCTAGACTCTTACAAATCACATTCCGTGCTGTGGGAACCTGACTCCTAAAGAGGTGTCAGATTTTTTTATTTTCTTTCTTTAGCATGTTGCCCCCATTGTAGAAATTAAAGATACCTAGACAGTCGTCCTCCATTTATCTAAAAAATTGCAAGATCCAGGTGGTAACACTGTGGAATTGAAGAAAACTCCCTTCCCCCTACTTGTGCTAGAAGGAAGAAGAAAGTTTCTCAAAGGTTTCACTATAGGTGATATATATTTGTGAATTCATGTATACAGAGAGATACAGAGAACTTCCAGATGAGAGAACTCTCCCTCCCAATGCACACAAGCAGCTTCTCCACAACTAGTCTAAGAGAATTGCCTAGAGCACTAAAAGGTTAAGTGACTTGCCCTGTGTGTGTCAGGGAAGGAACTCAAACTCAGATCTTCCCGGTTTTGAGGCCAGCTCTCCATTCACTACACCATTTTGATTCTCCCCCAGAATGATCCATTCAAGCATTGAGCTTATATATTTACTGTAGCTGAATTTGAAGAACACCTGTAGCAATTGTTAACGTAGCCCATGGGCCACCTAGTGTATTTTACTATACCTGGATGCACTGTGCTGTGATAGTCTATGGTTATTACTCATATGGTATACTGAAATTATGCAGAGCCACACAAAGCCCTGTTGGTTTGGGTCATGTCACTGAACTATGATTAGAGTACCACTGTAAATACTCAACAGAATGCTTTGAGTCTCTTGATAGTTGTAGAATATTGAAATGTTAAGTACAGAAGACAATGCAAATTCTGCCTTGTGTGAGTTTTCTGAGGTCGTAGAGCCTTAAAATTTCCAGGCAGAACTCAAAGAGTGTAGTATAAAGGAATGAAAGGATGAAAAGATTTAGTACTAAAAGAGACCTTTTAATAGTCTTCTAGTTCAATGATCTTGCAGAACTGAGGTCTAAAAAGAGGAAATAACCTATTCAGGGGTCACACAGTTAATAAGCAGCAGAGCTGGGATTCAAATCTAAGTTCTCTCACTTGAAATTCAGCGCTTTTTTGATGGTGCCATGCCTCTCAAACACCTTCACCTCACACCACCAAGTTCTGAAAGATCTTCCTTCCTTCCTTGGGATACGGCAATATTAAAGAAGGCCGATATAAGAATCTAGGCATAAAAGAGCTAAGAACCTAACTAGAGTGATTGTTATGGTAAGGGAGAAGAGGTGATAGAGATTGAAATGTAAGAGAGATTAAAGGTAGAAATAGTTCTGACCATAGTCAGGTCATCAGAAATATAGGTTCAGGCATGTTGGAAAGCTCTGAAACAGATACTCAAAATTGTGATCACAACTGCTGGAGTCAAAGGACTTGGATTCAACCCTGACTCCTATTACTTGCATAGCCTTGGGTAGGTCACTTCATCTCCCTGGTCCTCAGTTTCCTCATATGTAAGGTGATAGAGTTGGAACAGATGGCTTCTGAAGTCCCTTCCATTCTAGATATATAATCCTATAATTGATCCTATGAATAGATTCCCTATAGAAGGTTGCTTTTTTTCCTAAGGAAATATTTTTGCCTTATTAGAAGAAAAATCTAGTTATAATTGTTACTGAAATATTACAAAATGACATATTAGACATAGAAAAGTAAACATTATAGCTAGAGAGCTACAGGCTGTCTGGATTTGCTGTATTGCCTATGTTAAAAGTAAAAACCCCTATGCTACAGGACATAAATGCTTGAATGCTCTGGATAATTATTTGGGAGATATGGAGAGTACGAAGGATTTTCACTTCAAATAGTCAGCTATAAACAAAAGGAGGATAAAGTTGTTTTCCATTTATGTGAGGAAGTTAGAAAAGGTAACAAATTCACAGTGACCTTAGAACACATTAATTCATTTACTCATTCAAAAAACACGACCTTTTATGCAAGGCACCGAGGATAGATACACACAGACCCTGATGTCGAGTTTACTCTCTAGTGGCAGTGTTGGGGATTGTGGACAGCAGTGAGAGTCGGAGCAGATGCCAAGCACACAAATAACTAATGATAAAGGAAGAGATAGAGACAGGGACTGCAACAGTCATTTCATTAATATAAGGATTCCTGGGTGAGAAAACTCTCTGCTATTTCAGGTGGCACCTTCTACACAATTTATAGTCCTAGAAAGTTGCCTGGGCATGAGGGGTTATGCAACTTAATAACAACAAAAATAATAGTAGCTAACATTTTACACAATGCTTTGAGGTTTCCACCATGTTTTATAAATATTCTCTTACTTTATCTTCACAACAACCCTAAGAGGTAAGTGCTATTAGTATTTCTATTTTAGGAGATAAATGAGAAGATCACTTGCTCAGGTTCATATAACTAGTCTGAGGCCAACTTTGAACTCAGATCTTTCTGACTCCAGGTCCACTGTTGTGCCCCAGTTAGCTGCCCAGGGTCACATAGCCAGAATCTGTCAAAGAGGAATTGAAACCAGCTCCTTCTGGCTTTGAGATTGTCTTTTTATCCATTATGCCACACCGAGTAGGAAAGGTTAGATAAGTGCAAAGCACAGGTCCAGGAAAAGTGCTGTGAGCAGGAAGAGATGACTTTCCTACGATAGAAAGGGTGATCAAGCAAGGAAACCTTTATGTTAAGATTTGAATTAGGTCTTGATGGAATAGAGAATTCACATGACCATCATGATTCCATAGGGAGATTACTTGAGTGTCAATTAGCATAGAGAATGGATTGGAAAAGGGATGCACTAGAAGTAGAAAGACCAGTCAGGAACTGTTACAATAGGATAAGTGAGATTAAATAATGGCCTGAATAAGGGAGATTGTGGTGGGAATAAAAAAGAATAGGTACGCGTGGAAGATATGATAAAGGTAGAAACAGAACTTGGTTAATGAGGAGACTTGTTTGAAGAGGAGAAGCAGTGATGGGAGTAATCAAGAAAGAAGATTCACAGATAACTTTAAGGCTAGAGTCTGGGAAATTGTGAAAATGGAGGCATTACTAATAGGAATGGAGAAATTGGGAGAAAGCAAGCAAATTTAGTTTTAGTCATGTTGACTTTAAGATGCTGATTTCTAACAGATTTTTGGAAAATGGAAGACTGGAGCTCTCGGGACAAGTTAGGGCTTCAGGAGTTACCTTTCCAACCTTATTATACATTATTTTTCTGCTTGTACTCTATGGTTCAATTATGGTCTAGACTTCTTACTGTTCTTCATGCACTTCACTCCATGTCTGATCTTCATGCCTTTGCCTTTGCTATCCTTTACCTGGGATGCTCTACATCCTCATCTCCACCTCTTAAAATCCCTGGTTTCTTTCATGGCTCAGTTAAAGTACTACCTTTCACATGAGACCTTTTTTGGTACCCTGAGCTGCTAGTACACACTCCACCCAAAGTTACCTTATATTTGTAATTACAGTAATTATCATTAGCTGAAAATATAACTAGGCCTTAAATGTTGCTAATTCAAATTCACAAAGAACTATGCCATTATTGCAAAACTTCTTAATTATCTTGTCTATGGATAGCCTGTTAGAAAGAGGATAAAAGAGGATAAAAGAGAAGTTCTGAGAGAATGTCCAAACAAAAGGAGCAGTGACTTGACACCTTGATAACTTCTGGGAGATTGCTGAAAACTCTCTGCTAAATCAGGTGGCACCTTCTACACAATTTATAGTCCTAGAAAGTTGCCTGGGCATGAGGGGTTATGCAACTTAATAACAACAGCAACAATAATAATAGCTAACATTTTACACAGTGCTTTAAGGTTTGACCAAGGTATGACCCAGCTTTTAAGGACTTAACTTCCTCGCATGTCCACTGCTGAAGTTCTTGCCAATTTAGCAGGTTCTTTCTATTATCCATAGATGCAATTCTGGGCATCTTGAGAAGGGGTGTATGCCAAAAACCTAATGGAATTGACTAGTAAAGAATTCACTGACAGTAAGACCCATTATCTTGTTCATAATTTGTGATCTTAAAGTGAGTTAACCCCAAAAGTTTTTCATATTATGAATACAGAACATAGTTCAGGGTAATGCCAAGAAAATGCCAAGAAGGATGTTACCACCTAGGAACAGGTGGCTTCTTTGTTTAACTATGAGTTCATTATACCACATAGACCAAGAAGAAAACACGAAAAGCACATGACCTGGTCCTATAGATTTAATGCATCAGAGGCCATGGTACTCTTACAGAAAAGGGATTAAAAGTAATCTGTGTGTCAAAGGGAAAACAGCTTCTGAGAATGTAGAATGCAGAAGAGAATCTAGAATTTTCCCCAGAAAGTATCCTATATTGAAAAAAACCAAAACTCTACATCCCTGGATCAATCAATAAATCAATAAGCATTATTAAGTATCAACTATGTGCTAGGCACTGTGCTAAGCACTGGGGATACAAAAATGGTAAAAGATAGTCCCTACTCTCAAGGATCTCACAGTTTATGGAATGAATTGGAGATAATCAAAAGGGGGAAGAAGCTATCATTATGGGCAAACAGGAAAGGCTTCTTGTAGAAAGTGGGATTTTAGCTGGGACTTGAAAGAAGTCAGGAGGTGGCGATAAGAAGGTAGAGAATTCCAGGTATGGGGGATAGCCATTAGAAATGCCTAGATTTGGGAGATGAGAATGTTTGAGGATCAACAAGACCAATGTCACTGTATCAAAGACGATGTGTAGGGGAGTAAAGTATAAGAAGATTGGAAAGGTAGGAGGGAGTCAGGTTGTGATGGATTTTGAATGCCAATCAGATTTTATATTTTATCCTGGAGACGACAGAGAGTCCCTGGAGCTTAATGAATGGGAGTGGGGACTGAGGCGGGGAGGGGGGCGTGGAGTGACATCAGATCTGCAATTTAGGAGGATCGTTTTGGCCACTGAGTGGAGAATGGACTGAAGTGGAGGAAAACTTAAAGCAAAGAGACCAACTAGCAAACAATTGCAATAGTCCTAGCATGAGACAATGATCAGCTGAACTGGGGGTGGGGGGAGTGGCAGTGTCAGAATAGCAAAAAGGGTGTATACAAGAGAAGTTACAAGGCAGAAGCAATGATTCTTGGCAACTGATTGGATATGGGATGGGGAGGTGAGATAGAGCGAGAAGCCAAGGAGGACAACTTGTTTTCAAGTCTAGGTGACTGGGAGAATGGTAATGCCCTTCATGGTAATTGCTGCTGCTTGCTGCTGCTGTTTGTCTTTCATTCTTGAAGAGGACCATGACATCAGGGAGGTGATGCTATGACATGCAAATGAATTGAATTTAAGTGAGGGAGGGCTGTGCAAAGCCACCAGCCTCGCTTTCTCCTCTGGAGCCATCTGGATCCAGTGGCCAGATACGGATCAGGATGACTGGCCCAGGATGCAGCGGAGGACCTTGGTCTTTTCAAGCTAAGGTCTTTAACAGGTCTCAGTCTGACTGAGGCAGCACCCATTTCATGGTAATAGAGATATTTGGAAGTGTGCAGAGCTTGGGGGGAAGATAATGAGTTTAGTTTTGAATATGTTGTTTAAAGAGTCTACAAGATATCAAATTTGAGATGTACAATAGGCAAGTGGAGATGTGAATCGAGAGGTTAGGTCTGGATAAGTGAATCTGTGATCATGAAGGTGATCACTGAATTCCTGGGAGTTCAGGTGATAATTGTCAGGTGAAATGGGATGGAAAAGAAGAGATGAGAGCTCAGGATGAAGCTTTGGGGATATCTACAGTTAGCCGACATCACCTGGATGAAGATCCAGTAAAGGAGACTGAGAGGGAGCAATCAGTCATATAGGAGGAGAACCAGCAGAGAGCAGTGTCACAAAAATCTAGAGAGAATAAAATAATAAGACCTGGGTGACTAGCAGTGTCAAAGACTGCAGACAAGACAAGAAGGAGGAAGACTGACAAGATGCCATTATATTTGTTGATTGAGAGATTCGTAACTTTGGAAAGAGTAGTTTGAAGTGAATAATGAGATCAGAAGGCAGATTGGTGAGGATTAAGAGAGTGAAAAGAAAGGAAATTGAGGTTTCAGTTGCCAAGGACCTTTTCAAGGAGTTTAACTACAAAAGGGAGGAGATATATGAGATAGTAACTACTGGGCATAGACAGATCATGTGAGGGCTTTTGAGAATGGAGGAGACATGAATATGTTTGTAGGTAGTAAGGAAGCAGCCAGTAGCCAGGGAGAAATCGAAGATAAGCAAGAGAATGGGGGTGAGAGAGGGGACAATCTGCTAGAGTAGATAGGATAGAAGGAGATTGCTTGTGCCTGAAGAGAAGTTTGTCTTGGCAAGGAGGAGAACCACTTCTTTATGTGAGACAGAGGTGAAGGAGGAGATAGTGAAAGAAAGTGTTGAAGTAATGTGAGATAAGCAGGGTGGGAGGGAAGCAGGAGCTCTTAGCTAATGGACTTTTTTTCAGTGAAATATGAGGCATACCCAGATTAAACAGTGATAACTAGCAGGGGGTTCAGTTTCAGAATGATGATGACATATAAGTTATACTGCTGGCCTAAAAGTCCTCCACTCAGTTGCAAAAGTGATTTTCCTAAAGCACACGTCCAATTGTGACATCTTTTATTCAATAAACCCCAATGGCTATGTTCTATGCCCACTATCAAATATAAAGTCTCCTGTTAGGCACTTTTGACTCATCACAATTTGGCTCCTTCCTGCTTTCCAGTCTTCTTATTTTTTTACTCCCTTCCACATACTCTACCATCTAGCTACACTGTCTCACTCCATCCCTTTGTCCTGATTGTCCCTATGCATGGCTCCTCTAATTTAGCAGGATAGAAAGTAGCAAAGCAAAACTAAGTGAACACTTTTTATTTCAAAATTCTTTTCCACACCATGCCAGTACCACAAGCACAATGGTGGCTCTAGCCGACTGTGATTTGGAATAATACATTTTGTTTCAAATTGGGGGAAAATACTCATTGTATTCCATTTTTTCTTAGTTATCCTATACTTTCTAATCAGGGCAAATTTGGATTTTTTTATACTCACCAGAAAATGTTTCGGCAATAAAATTTTACTTAGTATCATTGAACATAATTTTAGACACTTTAATCCTTTTCAACTAAGTCTTAGCAAAGCCTTTAAGCAATTGACAAAATTCTAATTTTCACCATGCATATGGAACTTATTTCAAAAGAAATATGTAACATCAAAGTGTCTGGTTTTATCTTTGATGCTAAAACAGCACAAACGAGCAAAAACCATAGGGTTACAATACTCACTTAGTGCTCAGAGAATCTTGGTATGCCTACTTTTTCCAGGGTTCAAGGCACAGGAACCTCTGTGTCTCACTCTTATTCCAGTAGGATCTGTAACCTTAGGCCACTGATTAAATGATATTCCCAAGTGTCTTTTGATTTGGTGGCAGTCACGATTGTATCAAATTATGGCTCTGTAGCATTTTTATCCACTCCTGGGGTCAGGGGATGGGAGAGTGGGAGGAGAGTGACAATGCCATTCTCAAAGAATCATGAGTGCACTGAATTTATATGGACCTGAAATTTTGCACCTAGTACAAGAGTAAGGCAGCTCTCTTCCCACTCTTAGCTGCTGACAACCACTGTCACAGCTGTTGGTGCTGCTGGGAATCCTGAGTCACCAGAAACAGTCTCCAACCAAAGAAGCAAAGAGACTGGATCCTCTCACCTCTAAAGGGGAAAACAAGCACAGAGTGGGTCCCAAAAGCACAGAAAACATCAGGAAGAATACCTCCTTTCTCCCACATGGCTGGCAGACGTGCAGGCATTTTTCTTTTTTCTCTTCTGGATATAAAACACAATTTTAAACTGCATAACAATGATTTGTATAAACACACAAGTGATCAACTTGTGATCTAAACTTGTGAATATTTGTTACAGGTAGATAGACATTCTATGAGTAACTACAGTGGTATTTGTTAGTGTAATATGCTACATTTTAAGAGCACTGAGATAAAGATGCATAATTTTGCACAGCCCTAAGTTAGAATTTATTTTTTATAGAAAATAATTTCTTTTATTCATTTTAGTACTGTTAAATCTTTTCAGATGAACACTATGTCTCATTTTCTGTAAACATATGTAGGGTATGCAGCTTTCTAAGAAATAGGCATGCTAAAGTATGTTGGACTAAATTTGGTGTCAAGCATTTGTCAGGTCACAGGCGCCTCTAAGCCAACTTAACATGAGTTATGGTGAGATCATGTTATACTTAACTTATATCTGTAAATACAAACTTTGACATCTACTCTAAAAACCTTTAACAATATCTGATAAAGCCAAGCATAGCTTTGAATATTTAAAGACTCATTTTACTGCTTAACCTATTACTAAAACCTAACATAGCAATTGAAGTAATTTTCAAACAAGTCCATTATAAAAAGGCAACCAGTTTAATTTGTCAGTCCAACACATATAAGACAATGTGGTAAATGACTCTATAAATATTTAAACTTTCAATTATTCAAAACATATTTCAAATACCCTTCTTATCATGTCTATCATAAAAACAACAGTTAACAAATTTCATTTAAGATTTATGAAAGTTAAAATATGTGCTGTATTTTTTAAAATATATTTTAGAAGTTGAGAATCTGAATGGCCCTTGGTGCAACAAAAAGAGATGTAATCAACTTTGAATTGCTTAATGAAATGGGACATGACCATGGCTAATGCAAAATGATAGAGAATAGAAAAATCACTCATATAGTATGATTGATTGCTGGGATGATTTGTTCATTACTTTCATTTTAAAACAGTTGTGTCATGTTCTTGGAATTCACTTTAAGCAAAAGAATGAAGTCAACTGACTCAGCAATTTGTGTGAAGTTATACAGTTTCCTCACCCTGCACCTCTTTATAACTCAGTTTATAATGTGAGTAGACACTTCCCTCAAAAACTGATACAAAGTTCGCTTTCAAAATTTTTCTGAGAAAAAAGAGCTAAGTATATTAGGGTTTCAAAGGACATCTCTAAATGCAAAGTAAATTGATTCTGTTCCATTTAATTCAATGAACATTTATTGAATGTCTACTGTGTTCTAGGCTGTGGAAATAAAAAGACAAAAATAAAGTAGCCCCTGCCCTCAAGGAGCTTACAGACTGGAGGGAGTCAAGAAAGGTATTAGGTAAGAGGTGGTAACTATACTGAAGTCAGTAAGGGATTCTCAAAGAGGTGAAAAGGAGCACATTACAGTCATGAAGTGTCATCTACACAAAGCCACAGACTCAAGTTAATAAAGGAAGCTGAGGTGCCAAGTAGGATCAAAACACCTGAATGCTAAATTTGCCAAAAATAAGGTGAAATGGGGAAAATCTTCTGGCTCAAAATTGAGATTTCGAATCCTTTTAATGGGAAGGAAACAAAGCAGATGAACTAAAGAACTGATAAATTCTGTATCACAGAAATGAAATTCTGCTATATAATTTTTTATTAAGCGTATCTTATTTTTTCCCAATTATATATCAAAACAATTTTTAGCATTCATTTTTACAAGATTTTTGAGTTCCAAATTTTTCTTCTTCCCTCTCCTCTTCCGAAAATGGTAGGCAATTTGATATAAGTTATACATGTGCTATCACATAAAACATTTCCATATTAGTAATAGAAAAAAAAGAAATTGATCAAAAGAAAAAAAGATGAAAAAGAATAAAGTAAGTGAAAATATATGCTTCAATCTGCATTCAGAGTCCATCAGTTTTTTTATCTGGTTATGAATAGCATTCTCCTTTGTATTTGTCTTGGATCATTGTGTTGCTGAGAAGAGCTGAGTCATTTATAACTGATCCTGACACAATGTTGCTAATACTGTGCACAATGTTTTCCTGGTTCTGCTCATTTGATTTTGCATCAGTTCATACAACTCTTTCCAGGTTTTTCTGAAACCTATCTGTTCATCCTTTCTTATTCCACAATAATATTTTATTACATTTATATACCACAGCTTGTTCAGCCATTCCCCAATTGATGGGCATCCCCCTCAATTTCCAATATTTTGCCACCACAGAAAGGGTTGCTATAAATATTTTTGTGCATATGGGTCCTTTTCCATTTTTAATGATTTCTTTGAGATACAGACCTAGTAGTGGTATTGCTGGATCAAAGGGTATGCCCAGTTTGTTTGCCTTTTGGGCATAGTTCCAAATTGCTCGCCAGAATGGCTGGATCAGTTCACAACTCCACTAACAGTGCCAATTTTCTCACATCTTCTACAACAGTTATCATTTTCCTTTTTTGCTATATTAGCCCATCTGACAGGTGTGAGGTGGTACCTCAGAATTTCTCTCTAATCAAAAGTGATTTAGAGCACATCTTTATATGCTAGAGAGGGCTTTGATTTATTTCTTCATTTGAAAACTGTCTGTTCATATGCTTTGGCAATTTATCCATTGGTAAATGTCCTGTATTCTTATAAATTTGACTCGGTTCTCAATATATTTGAAAAATGAGGCTTTTATTAGAGACACTTGCTGTAAAGATTGTTTCCCAGCTTTCTGCTTTCCTTCTAATCTTGGTTGCATTGGTTTTGTTTATGTAAAAGCTTTTTAATTTAATTTAGTCAAAATTATCTATTTTACATTTTGTAATGCTCTTTTATCTCTTGTTTAGTCATGAACCTGTAACTCACTTAACTTCTCCTTTAAGAATGTGGATGCTATATCACTCAGTACATATATGTTTAGTATTGATATTACTTTGTCATCTTTTAACAAGATGTAGTTTCCTTCCTTATCTCTTTTAACTGGTTTTATTTTTATTTTTGCCTTGTCTGAGTTCAAGATTGTTCCCCCTAATTTTTTTTACTTCAGCTGAAGCATAATACATTCTGCTCTAGCCTCTTACCTTTACTCTGTGTCTCTCTATACTTCATATGTGTTTCTTGTAAACCACTTATTGTAGAATTCTGGCTTTTTATCCACTCTGCTATCTGCTTCTGTTTTATGGGAGAGTTCATGACATTCACATTCACAGTTATGACTACTAACTGCATATTTCCCTCCATCCTATTTTTCCTCCTGTTTATCCTCTCTCTCTTTTCATTCTTTCCCTCCTCAACAATGCTTTGCTTCTGTCCACTGCCTCCCCTAGTTTGCCCTCTCTTCTATAAGCAACGCCCCCCTTCACTTAATTTTCTCCTACTTCCCTGTCAGGTAAGATAGATTCCTATATTCAGCTGATTTTGTATATTATTCCCTCTTTGAGCCAATACTGATGTAAGGTTCAAGTGATGCCACTCACCTACTCTCCCATCTTTCTCTCCACTGTAATAGGTTTTTGGTCCCTCTTCATGTGAAATAATTTACCCCACTCTGCCTCTCACTTCCTTCTGTACCCAGTGTACTATTCTTTCTTATCTCTTAATTTTTTAATGTCATTCCCTCAAATTCACCTCATACCTAGAAGCTCTGTCTATGTATATTTCTTCTAGTTATGCTATTCGTGGTACAATTTTTAAGAATTACAAGTATCATCTTCCCATGTAGGGATGTAAACAGTTCAGCTCCATCAAATCCCTTATGTTTTCTTTTCCCTTTTTACTTTTTTAGACTTCTCTTGGGTCTTGATATTGGAGATCAAATTTTTTATTTAATTCTGGTCTTCTCCTTATGAAAGCTAGAAATCTTTATATTTCATTGAATGACCATTTTTCCCTTGAAGTAGTATGCTTAATTTCACTGGAGAGGTGATTCTTGGTTGTAGTCCTAGCTCCTTTGACTTCCATAATCCTTGATCTCCAATTATTTAATGTTGCAGCTGCTGTATAATCTTGCTTGTGGCTCCCTGATATTTGAATTGTTTCTTTCTGACCACTTGCAGTAGTTCTATAAATTGTCTATAATGTTCCCTAGAGTTTTTGTTTTGTGATCTCTTTCCTGAGGTGACTGGTGGACTCTTTCAATGAGTATTGTGCCCTCTGGTTCCAGGATATCAGGGCAATTTTCTTAATAATTTCTTGAAAGATGCTGTCCCAATCCTCCTTTTGGTTATGGCTTTTGACATCTTCTCACCTGGATCTATTTTCCAGGTCAGTTGTTTTTTTTTTTCCATAAGTTATTTTATATTTTCTTCTTTTTCATTCTTTTGAATTTCTTTGATTGATTCTTGTTGTCTTATAGAGCCATGAAATTCCACTGGCCCAATTCTAACTTTTAAGGAGTTGTTTTCCTCAGAGAGCCTCAAAGAGGCCTTTGTAATTCCTTTTCCATTTGGCCAGTTCTACTTTTTAAGCAGTTGTTTTCTTTTTCCAAGCTGTTGACTCTTTCTTCATTATTCTCTTACATCACTCTCATTTCTTTTCCCAATTTTTCTTCTATCTCTCTTATCTGTTTTTTAAGCTCCTTTTTGAACTCTTCCATGAGTTCTTTCTGGGCTTGAAACCACTTCCCATTTTTCTTTGGGTTTTGCCCATAGGTGTTCAGACATGGTTGTCCTCTTTTGAATTTGTACCTTGATCTTCCCTATCACCAAAGTAACTTACTATAGTAAGATTCTTTTTTGTTGTTTTTTGTTCATCTTTTTTTGATCTTTTTCCTTTCTTTTAAATTTGATCTCTGCTCTGGGGTGGATGGGGTGCTGTCTCAGACTTCTCCTGCCAAGGGATACAAGCCCTGGATGTTACCTGGTGCTGCACTGAGGGGATGGGTGTGTGTGGTGGGGGGTTGGGGTGGGGGAGCTGGTGCTGCTGGAGGCTGTAGGAGTTCTAGCGCTGGTGTCTGGTGTGTACTGAGGCTGGTGGGGTGTTTCTGCATTTCCCCAGGGCTACACTGAAGCACACAGCAGTCTGGCTGCTGGTGGCTGCCTGTTTGCCTGGGGCTATGCTGAAGCACATGGTGGGTGTCTGGGGCTGGCTGTTGCTTATTTGCTTAGACATACATAGGGTTGGTGGCTACCTGTTTGCCTGGGGCTACACTGAAGCAGGTGGAGGTCCCTGCCACTGGAATCTGCCCATTCCTCTGGCTATGCTGAGGCATGTGGGGGGGTCTTGATGTTGACTGTTTCACCACTGTTCCACCACAGCGGAGCACAGGATCTCCTGCTGGTTTGCTGAGGTAGGGCTTCTGCTAGCTTACTGGGATGCTTTCTGTCCTCAACTATGGTCCCCTTTTACCTGAGACAGACCTTTTTTGCCAATTTTCCAAGTTTCTTGGTCTAAAAGATTGTTTTACCCTGTCTTTTTGCTAGTTCTGCTGTTCCAGGATTTGTTCTGGGATGCTCTTTTATGGTTGTTTGGAGATGAATGTGGGAGAGTAATGGTGTACTGCTTCCTGTGCTATGTAATTGTTAGCATTGTCTAAGATATATTCCAGAACTTAGTAGTATAACAGCCCTTACACGTCTTGAAGAGAAGAAACAGGGCTTCCCCCCCCAAAAAACCAATAGATACTACAAGAAAAGAGCAAGTTTTTGAATAGCTAAGCTGAGTAGAAGTCTATCGATACATTTGATGATTTTGGCAAAAATTGCTTTAAAAATATGCTGAAATGGAGAAAAGTTGCTGGCTCATGATGGAAACTTGTATCTTTTCTGGGTGTATGGAAAAAGGCTATAATGGAAGGTCTAATACTTGAGGATGAGAATGCCCAGAGTCCTTGTTTCTGGCTGATACTATGCTGTGATGCCAACTTCTAGCTGGCTGAGGAGTCAGATGGATGGTATTGTACAAGTAGAAATGGTTTCAACAGCTGATCTTTCTGTACAACATCTTCATATTTTCAGTTTTTGCCCACTCTCTCCAAGAATCTTGCGCACACCTTTAAGATCTTCTGTGAGGAAGAGAGAGAGACTAAATCTGCTATTAATTAAATAGTCTAATCAAACTATTAAGACCTGTGTGGTAGCAGTATCTTCTATACAATAAACTCTAGAGTTTTTAAATTTTACTATTTTTAATCAATAAAGTTTTAGTGTAGTACGCAATCCAGAGAGGTGTTTTATAGACATTTTTGTGTGCATTTGTGGGACAGGCTGTTTGCCCAATACACCTGTTCACTCATTCTATGTTTCAGTCCAACTGGTTGCCTTGTAGTTCTTCACAAACAACAATCCATCTCCTGTCTCCTTGCCTCTGCATAGGTGTTCCTTCCTCTTCCCCCATACCACCCTGAATATTCTGCACTTAATACTGTACTGTACTGCATTTGGAAAGACTGTAGTCAGAAGCCAAGGCTGCCTCCCACACTTAGAAGCTGTGTGATTCCACTCAAGTCACTAACACCAACCTTACAGGCGTGTGAAGATCAAATAAGCTAATACGTGTAAAGCATTTTGCAAGCTTTGAAGCACTATCTAAATATCAGTGTTTAGTAAAGCTCAAGTGTTATTTCTCCATGACGTCTCCCCTGCCCAGTTCATTTTCTATTTATTTTGCATAATGTATTTTATATTTACTTTTCTGAGTATGTGTTATTTCCTTGTATTAAAATGCAAGCTAGGACTATTTCATAGTTGTCTCTATATCCCTTGTGTCTAGCACAATGCTGAGAACAGAGTAGGCATTCAATAAATGCCCACTGATTTATTGAATATAGAGAAAGCAATGTGAATATATGGCTCTCTTAACTCTCATATCTCTGTGGCCTCCCTCCCTAACCACCCCCCCAATTCTTTTACCAGTTTTTTTCTCCTAAACTTTAACCCCATCTTTCAACTTTATCATCAGGTCTATCTGAAAGCCCTAAGATTTTCCTTGTTCTTAAGAACATGGTTCATCTTGTTTATGTTACCATTTTTTACAAACAAGGCAACTGAGCATGCTGGGTTTATTATGGGGGTACTCTGTATTAACTCTTGAGACTTATCAGTTTACTATGTTACAGTCTACTTTTTTCTCCTGAGTTTATAGTGACAACTAAGTCCCTAATAATTTTTCATTCCCAATTTAAGATTTAAGATAGACTGTATAAACTTCTATTTGTGAGCTTTCTTCTGGGGCCTAATTTCCTGTTAATACCTTAACTGTAGCCTTCATTTCAGGCAGATCAAGTTCCTCAGTTATGTTACCCCCCCCCCCCGCCCCTTATCTCTAAGACTATCCCACCTACCTGAAATAATTTGCCTACTTATTTTCCTCTGCTATGGCATTAATATTATTTTTTAGGTAACAGGCATGAACACCAAGGTATGCCAGGTGGACCTAGGCACACTCTAATGTGCTAGCAATCCTCTCACCATGGCCAGGTTGATTGGAATCTGGAGCCACTGTAGATAGGAGTGTCTTTTCCAGTCTCTAGGGACTCTTTTTGCTTCAGACACCAGAAGCACTACTCCTGCTCCTTCTCCTTCCCCATTTCCACAAATCTGTGGTGTGGGAGGAAGAAGGAAGAGAATTTAGGGACTTGATCCTCCTGTAGTCCCAGGACCCCAATAAAGCCTTCTTCCAGACTCTCTCTACCACTTTCCCTCACTTGCTCCATTGGAAGCTCTGTTAGGCAGAGCCCAAACAGTAGGAGTTAGATGGGCTGTGTGTTTTCCTCCATGCCACCCCTAGAGGATTGGCTCATAAGTGGCGACACCAGTCAACTGCAGCTGGGTCATGGAAAAATCAATTAGAAATTTTATTCCCCCATGTCTCCTTAGACTACCTTGAAACTCTGGGCAAGGAAGGTAAATAAGATAAAATTTTAAATTTTGAAAGGTAGTGCCTCTGGTTTCCTGTCTTCAAACTTTACCACTGGCCCTTCGAAGTCATTCAGGGCTAGGGGAACAGGGTCCAGTTGGAAGGATTTTTTTTTTTTGCATAAGAATATAAAGCTTGAAAGGTTATTCAGCCCTTTAAGTAAAAGGAAGTATTTTATTCACTAATTCCTAGAGTTTGTATTTTTTAAAGTAAACTTTATGTTGTTGTTGTTCAGTTTTGGTCACGTCCAACTCTTTGTGACCCTATTTTGGATTCTCCTGGCAAAGATACTGGAATGTTTTGTCATTTTCTTTTCCAGCTCATTTTACTGTTGAAGAAACTCAGGCGAACAAAGTTAAGTGACTCGCCTAGAGTCACACAGCTAGTAAGTGCCTGAGTTCAGATTTGGATATTAATAAAATGACAAAATTTAGCTAAGTTTTTTTGTTTCTTTAGTTTGTTAGATGAATAACAATGATGTTCTCTATGCCTGAATATTTGATAAATGATCATCTTTTTAAAAAATTCCCTGAATGAATACTTTAATAAAATGTACCGTACCTGCTTGTATTTAAGGTATAGCTCATTTCTTCCAAAATGCCTTACCTACCTAATTGAATGAAAATGCTACCTCTAAAACTGTTCACATTTCTAATTATCTGTTCAAAAAATACCTAGTGCAAGTGATATATGAGAAGATAAAAGTATTTTTAAAATTCACTAATCAGCTCATAAAAAAGAGTTGCCTTTCCCTGGCTAAAGACAGGAAACTCAACTAAACTTTATAACTATACATAGCTGAATACTATGGAAATTTATTTATTTAATAATAATATGATTAGCAATCACTTTTCTCTCTTTCACATAAATGATCAATTAACAAAATTGATGGACAGATGGTCCACTAATTAGTTTATTTTCACTTTATCATGTTATATACATATATATGTATGTGTAACACAACACATGTATATAAATGTCATGTGCCTATATGCTTGGAAGCATATATGATCATATATGAATCTGCTTGCTAATTCATATTTTTTCAAAGGTTTTCATAGGCAGGTACTGTGGTTTTTTCATACTATGGAAAAAAACCTCCAGACCAGAAAATGAAGTACCTTCCCACAGCAGGTAGTCAATAAGTAATTGCTAATATAATTAATTTTTTATAATGATGATAATGACTTTTTCTAGTTAAACTGATAAAGTATAACTAATAAAGACAAAAAGTAATTAGTTCTGCATAGTTTGAAAAGATTGATTATTATATCAAGATAGTTATATCATCTGTTTAACCAAATGAATAAGAGTGGAAGCATGAAACCCTTACTCTAAGACATACTATAATAAGACAAATGAATTAGATAAATAGCCTTCCTTTTTAAGATCAGCTGCTTATATGAGAAAAGGATACCCAAAAGTATATTGGGCAAACAAGTCAACAGGGCTAGAGGGAGAAACACATGAACTACACTGCTTATTTTCAGTGTGTTTAGACCATTCCCATACAACAACAAAAAAGACTTCATAACAAGAAAAAAAGAAATCCTTACTATCCTACACACTTTTATAATGACTTAAAGACATGGCTACAATAGTAGGATCATAGAGTTAATGCCGGAGGAACTTAGAGGCCATATAGTCCAACATGCTTGTTTTACTGATGAGGAATATGAAGTCCAGGAAAATTAAATGACTTGCCCAAAATTATGCAGGTGATAAGTGGCAAAGTCAAGATTTGAACCCAAGTATTCTGACTCCAAAGCCGGTACCCTTTCCATTTTGCCAAGACATCTTCCAGTACAGAGGCAGTGCGGTATAGTGGGTAGAGTGCTGGACTTGGATAAAGAGAGACCTACCTCTGCAATTTTGGAGCTTTATGACCCTAAACAAATTCCCTAATCCCTCTGACTACTAGTAGTACCTATTTAACAGGATTATTATGAGGCTCAAATGATATAATGTCTATAAGGTGCTTTGCAAATCCTAAAGGATTATACATAAACATTAGTAATTATTATTAAGTAAATGTTAAATTGCTTTGTTGCGGAAAAAGAGGACTGAAAAAATCTACTTTAAAAATACTTTATTCTCTTGGTGTCTACTGACATTAATGGGTTATCATCTTTCTAGCCTTTAAAAATATCATGGTAGAAATTGATTTTAAAATAATATTGTTTATCATATGTACATAAAACAAAAAAATGTCTTTAATAGATATTGCATTCAAAACCATTTTTCTTCTCTTTAATAAGAAGGCCATGAATGCATTAAATACAAGCTGTACAAGCTACCTGATAAATTTTTAACTATTTCAACAAAATATTTTATAATTCATTAGCTTTTAATATTATTTATATTTATATTATATATTAATATCATGTTTATGATATGAAAAATACTAAGTAATTCAGATAATATTAATATTTATGTGTACTGATTGCTTCTTGAATAGTATCTGAATTACTGGCCGTACATGTTATTTCAGATAGATGAAACATTATTAAAATGCAATATAAATTATAAAATAATTTTTTTGGCTAATGAATCACAAAATATTTTGTTGAAAGAATTACAAATGAACCAAATGGTTATATATCTTAACACCTGGAAAAAGTCAGGATATGCACAGCTGGCTGTTAGCTTGTCACACATTCCTAAGTTTACAATTACTACTAGTGTTCTCAAATCAAGCCCACTGACAAACAGTTGCAGATGGCCAAAATGCTTGTGTGTAGAAATAGCTTTACTCAGCAAAATTTTAAAATCTATCAATAGCAGCTCTTATTAACAGAAAGTTATCAGCTAAGAGGGGCAGTTTCCTAACCTTTTCTTATAACTATTGAAATGTGTTCAGAACTATTCATGAGCAAACACAGAAGTATAAAAACTGAAATGCTTCATATATTTGAAATCAATAAAAAAAATCAATGTTCACCAACATAAGCATTACTACTACTACTACTACTACTACTACTACTACTACAAGGATATGGAAAGTTTGCCTATTAGAAAATAAGACAGCATGGAGTATTCCTTAGGATGAAGATATTTATCTGTTTGCATACTGAAAAGCATGAAACTGTAAAAAACAAGGATGCTCATAGCAACTTTACAGAGGGAGGTGTTCTCTCCCTCTATTATGTACAGTACAGTGTGCTTATTGTTGGGGAAATGACAAAGAACCATAAACCATTCTTTAAGTGTGACTAGCTAGCTTCCATGAGTTCTCTAGTATATTTAGCTAGGCACACTTCAAAAGGCTGGCTACTCTCAGGCAACAAACTGGAAACCAGATTTTACCCAAGAGAATGAAGAGCTAGAGAGGACAGCGAACTATTACTAATAATTTTTGGCCTTACTAAGTATTTCTAAAGCTCTCTTCTGTTCAATGACTACCATAAGAGTGACAAGAGAAGCAGTTCGCTTCCTGAAACACTTCCCAATATCATACTTCTACACCAGAAATATTCGAGGAGGGCAGATATCTTCCTCTTGGAGATAGGCACAGGAAGGAGCAAGTGCTCAGCTGCGGCCTTTCTTTTGTATCCTTCAAGGTGGAAATTGCAGTCTCCTTTGGAGCATAGTAGGCCAGACTTGAGAGATAGCTATCTATACCACCCATGAGCCAATTTTCCTATAATATGATGGAAAGAAAAACACAATTAACAATTATAACTGTGAAAGTAAAAGAGATTAATTAACAAATAAAATGGAAGAAGGTAGCAAAATGCATTAGAAAGTAGAACTCAACAAAATATTTAAAGAAACACAATTGAAACATAAAAGATCACATACAGTTAGAATCATGGGATGGAGGAAATTTGATTATGCCTTAGTCAGGGTGGGAAAGCTGAAGCCTTGGGGTCACATGTGGCCCTCTAGGTCCTCACATGTGGCCCTTTGATGGATTTCAAACTTATTTGTTCTGTGAAGTTTGGATTCTGTCAAAGGGCTGCACTTGAGGACCTAGAGGGCCACATGTGGCCTTGAGGCCGCAGATTCCCCACTCCTACCTTAGATGAATCCAAAAATGAGGGGTAGAAATCATGATATTAGAAAAAACAACAATAAAAACAGACATGGCTAAAAGTGATAAGTAGGGAAACTATATTATGCCAAAAGATACCATAGATAATGAAATAACATGAATACTTAATATATATGAACTAAGTGACATAGCAGCTAAGCACTTAAAGGTAAAGCAAACTAAACCACTGGGAGAAAGGGATAGTAGAATTTTAATAGGTGGGCAACTCAATGTGTTCCTTTCAGACCTAAACAAATCTAAAAAAAGTAATAAAGACATAAAGGACTTGAATGAGATTTTAAAAAATTAGGTGAGACATATCTCTGAAAATTACTGAACAGGAATAAAAAGTGCACATTTTTCTCAGATTTATGTCACATTTATAAAATGATTTCTGGGGTACAGTATACTCATAAACAAGTTAAGTCAACAACCATTTATTAAGCGTTTACTATGTGCCAAGCACTCTGCTAAGCACCAAAGATATAAAGAAAGGCAAAAAACAGTCCTTGCTCTCAAGGAGTTCAAAGTCTAATGGGGAGAGGGCACAACATGAAAACAACTATGTGCAAATAATATATATGTATATACATATATATACATATACACATATATTTGAAAAATTAGAGATAGTCTCAGAGGGAAGGTACTAACGATAAAGAAGCCTGGGAAAGGCTTCTTGTAGAAGGTGGGACTTTACTTGAGACTTGAAGAAAAGCCAGGGAAGCCATGAGATAGTGATAAGAAGGGAGAAAGTTTCAGGTATAGGGGAAAGGCAGCAAAAAGTACAGAGTAAGGAGATGGGGTGTCTCATGCAAGGAACAAGGATGTCATTGTCACTGGATCCCAGAATATGTGGAGGGAAGTAAGGTGTAAAAAAATGAAAGGTAGAAAACGGCCATGTTATGAAGGGCTTTAAAAGCTAAACAAGAGACTTTAAATTTTATCTTGGAGACAGAAAGGAGTCATCAGAGTTTATCAAATGGGGGGGAGGTGACATGACCAAGTCACTACTGTAGAAAAACACTTTGGTAGATGAGTAGAGAATGGATTGAGGCAGGGAGACCAAAGCAGGCTATTGCCATAGTCTATGGGTGAGTGATGAGGAATTGCAAGAAGGAAGCATATTTGAGTGATGTTAATAGAATTAATAAAACTTCACAACTGATTGGATATTAAAAGTAAGAGAGTGAAGAGTCAAGGATGACACCTAGGTTATAAGCCTGGGAGACTAGGAGCATAATGGAGAATTTAGAAAGAGAGAAAGATTCTGAGGAAAAGATAATGAGTTGTATTTTGGACATTCCATTCAGTTTAAGATGTCTAGTAGTCAATAAGAAATGTGAGACTGAAAGTCAGGAGAAAGGTTATGGCTAGATAAGTAGATCTGAGAATCATCAGCATAGAGATGATAATTGAATCCATGGGAGTAGATGAGATCACCAAGTGGAAAAATATAGAGGGAGAAGAGGACATGGAGGGGGACCCTCACCATTAGCAGATATGACCTGGATGACAATTTCAGTAAAAGAGCCTGAAAAGAACAGTGTGTGAAATAGGAGGAGAACCAGAAAAGAGAAGTGTGACAAAAACCTAGAGAAAAGAGAAGAAGGTGATTAACAGTGTCAAAGGCTGTAAAGAGGACAAGAAGGATGAGGACTGAGAATGTTCTGGGAAATAATGTTCTGAGAAAAGAACATTAGATTTGACAATTAAGAGATTATTGGTAACTTTAGAGAGAGCGATTTTAGTTGAATGTAGAGAGTTAAGAAGAGTTAAGTTAAAAAGAAAAGAATCAGAGGAACTAATTATAGATGTCTTTCTCAACTAGCCCAAAAGAGAGGAGAGATGTAGGACAATAGCTAGTGGGGACAAATGGACCAAGTAAGAGTTTTTTGATGTTGGGAAAAGCCTGCACCTGTTTGTAGGCATGGGGAAGAAACTAGAAGATGGGGAGAGTTGAAGATAAATGAGAGAGAAGACAGAGGAGGAAATAAGCTGGAGAAGACAGGTTGGAATCACTTATGCGAGTGATGTAAAAAAAAAGTGTCAAGGAAATATTAAAAATACGCAAGAGAATAGAAGAAAGTTTAGAAAGGATATAGAGAAGCAGGAAAACAATGGCATTATTCTGTTAAATTTAATAGGTACTTTAAAACTGCATGTAATAGAGATTCTAACTTCATAATAATTAACTTTTCCATTTAATATATATTGAAATGTTCATATTAAGAGGCAGCTAGGTAGTATAGTGGAAGCAGTACTGGATCTGGAATCAGAGAGATTCAAATTCAAATAATCTCCCAGATACTGACTAGCTGTCTGACCCTGGTCAGGTTGCTTAACTTCTCTCAGTTTGCTTATCTGTAAAAGGAGATTTTTCCCAGGGTTGTTGTGAAGTTAACATGACATAATATTTTTAAAGTGCTTTGCAAATCTTATGTTTAAATACATAATGCAAAGGAGAATTTCAAAAAATTTAAAGACAAAATAAAAATACAAAATGTCCTGTGCTTCCTTCTGTGCCCCTTCTGTTTTAGTAATGACAGTGGCAAAGTGATAGCAAAAGGAACTCAGTGTACAAAAAAATCACACCATTTTTAGACAGTTTATAAACATAAACATAAACTTAATAGTTGGTACTCTAAATGTGATGTCATTTTCAATATTCCTGTATGACCAAGGCTTTTCATGTACTCACTTAGAGGGATGTAAGGTAACCCTCATTCAGTGAATAGGCCTCTTTAAGAAATGAGTCAAGGAACTAATGCTAGAGGAATTGAATCATAACAATACCGTCATTCCTGATACAAAGGAAAACAGGCAGGCAGTAAAAGGAAGTTATGGTTAAACAGAAGGACACCGGAAAGGTTCTCCTTCAGAGATAAGTCAAAAAATTGTGATGTTGTATTTATCTTAAGCCTAAAGGCAATGCAAATTAACATTTAACAAGACTTGGTATCTTAAACACAACGTTCATGATGAGCATATAAAAAAGACCGCTATGAAGATAATTGAAGATTATATCCCAATAAATGTTTGTAAAGGATGCAGTTAGAGAAATTTTACAAAAAACTAGATCTCTCCAAATTAATGACTTTTGTGCAAAGTTGCACAGAGAGAAGAGCAAGAGATATATTAGAAAATGTGACTCAATATCAAGACATAAAACAAGGAGATTATACATAAACTCTATGTCTACGTGTTTTTAATACTTTCTTCAAAAACAGTGGGAACGCACCTGAAATATCAACTCACAAATAACAGAACAAAAATGAAACTGTAGGAATGACTAGTTAACAATACGGGAACTTTACAAATCAATTGCCTATACAGAGAAAATATGGACTTATTAGAGCAAATAAACAACAAGTTAGAAGAAAAAAATAAGGAGGTATCATGAACAATTAAAACAGCTCCAACATCAATTGTTTAAGAAGTTTCAGCACTGAAAAACGGGGAATGTATAAAGAAACAGACAATGAAATGGGATATCACCATTTCCTATAGCAATTAAGCCCAAGTAAAGCAATCACCATAGCAGAGAGTACAAAAAAGTTTAGAAACTACCTCAGTTGGCAAACATTTGATCCATTGAAGTAAGTAGTCAGTGTTGCACACAATTCTGGTTCTGCTGATTTTTCAGGTAGGTCCTTCCATATTTCTTTATACCTTTCATAAAATCTTTTTTTTTTCTATAGCATCACAATTTCCCGTTATATTAATATTCTATGTTACATTTTTTCAACTGTGTTCTCATTGTAGAGGGGCAGCAAGATACAGTGAATTACTTCAGAACCAAGAAAACCTGATTCAAGTCCTCCTCAGATACAGACTGGATGCCTTACCCCAGACAAGTCAATTAACCTCTCTTAGAGAGCTGCTTTACACAGCTCTCTAAAATTCTGAGTTCCAGACAGTGCCAATCTGTTTTGGTATAGGGAATTTTCTTCACTGAGAGTTCCCTAACCAAAGAACTCCTGGGTATAGAGAAAAAATTTCCATAGTCATATAAACTGTTTCTAATTTTTACTGGTGCAAACAGAGCAGCTATTAATATTTTCCCACAGATTTAAAAAGTCTTCATCAACTTTGTCAAGAAACACTGGATAAGGAAATAATTATTCAATAGTCTGCTGGGAAATATAGAAAGCAATTTGACAAAAATATGAAAGATATTATCCACAACTTATACTAAATGCCACAATATGTTTAAAAATGAATAACCCAAATATTAAAAATATAAATTAAAAGAAAATAGCTATTAAAACATTAGGTATTTATGTAAAACAAAGTGAGGAAGAAATTTTTTATATAATCAAGAAACAGAAACAAATTATGAGAAACAAAAAATTGATTTAATTGCATAAAATAGCATTTGCCAAACAAAAGCAATGAATATAGAATAAAAATGAGAGAAACTTAGAAATAGCTTATTTCTTATAAAAATCCAAAACCCAAAATTTGTAAGGAACTGATGCACATAATTATTCTTGTTGCTTCTACCAATTTGTTCAACCATTCTTCAATCTATGGTCATCAACTTTACTTTTAGTTTTTGCTACCACAAAAATACTGATATTGTGTGTGTGTTTCGGGGCACTTTTTAAATATGGTTTCTGACAATTTACATTTATTTTCTTGTACTTTTAACACTTATCTCTTGCTCTTACATGTTAGTCACTCAGTTAACAAGAATTTATTAAACATATAGTATGTGTCAGGCACTCTGCTAAGCACTAGAGATAAAACAAAGGCAAATTACAGTCGATTCCTGCCTTCAAGGAGCTCATATTTTATTGGAGGAAAAAAAAGAATAGATGGAAAGTAGTCTCAGCAGAAGGGCACTAGCATGGCAGGGAGCAATTCCTAGACATACTGGGAGAGGTCTCCTAAAGAAGACTGGTACCTGTCAGAGATGGTGGGATCAAGTGAGCATTTCATGTTGCTGGGTTGTTTTGGTTTGGGTTTTTTGGTTATTTTTTAGGATGGTGCATCCTTTGTAGTCAGCAGGGTAGATAGAAACAAGTAGATAGGGTGAGATTGAAGAAAGTGAGTGGGGTTCTTATTAGGAGCAATCTACTAGAGAAGACTGGAGGGGATGGGGTCAAGGATCTGCGTAGAGAGGTATGACTTGGCAAGGATCACCTTTTAATGAGAGATGGCATTAAAGAGAAGAAAGTGGGAGAACACACTTGAGTGATGTGAAATAAGAAGGAAATAAGAGTATTACGTATGCATTAATACCTTATATTTTCTAAATCAGACCTTTATCAGAGATATTTGATGTGAAGAATTTTCCCAATCAACAATGTCTCTTCCAATTCTAGTTAACACTGATTTTAACTATGTAAAAATATTTGAATTTTATATAATCAAAGATGTCCGCCTTTAAATACCATCTTCTCTATCCTTTTAGTATAAATTTTCTCCCAGACCATAAACCTAAAAGGCACTCCCATTTTCCTAATTTTATTCATTTTAGTGACATGAATTTCACATTAAAGTCAGAGCTACTTGGAGTTTTTAAATATAGTATAGAATTGATCTAATTTAATTTTTTGCTATTTCTATTTTATACCATCTTGTTTATGACTATCACATCCATGTCATCTGTAAAAGAATCTTAGACTCTGCCCTAGAATACCAGGCTCTGATAGGTGAACTTTTACCTTATCTTGTCAAAAACAAGAGTTTAACATCATTTCCTGGCCATCTAAATACCATGATAACTCTAATTTCCCTTTGCCAACTCCCCTTCATGAATTGACTGTCTACCTCTCCCTCTGCCATCCAGTGCCAAACCCTGCTCATCATACATACCTTGTAACAACAATGCTGCTAGCAGCTGCTATGGAGGTGTAAGACCAATAATACCAGCACACAGGAGGGCTGCTAGCACAGGTTCTTTGATCTGCTTTTCTAAGGAAAGCAACTTTAAGGGGTTAACAATCTCACTTTAACTAAACATACATATATCATTCACTTAGTTCAGGGGAAAAAGTCAGCACCCTGACCCTGAACTTCGGAGCAAATACAAACAGAAATTACAAGCAGAAAGTATAAACAGAGCAAAATAACACAAATCGACAGACAGGCTTCTATTTGTTTATAGCAATACATACACAGTTACCAGAGAGAGAAGCACCAACATCTGGGTTTTCAAAGCAAGGTGGGGGGGGAGGGGAGGTTGGGGGGGCTCCTTAACAGCTACCCAGAGTTTCATCTGGTCAAATCATACTACAGTCTTCCAGTGAGTGAGCCCCCAGCAAAATGCTAAACTCAGAGTAAATATACCCTTTTTCAGGGCCCAAGGGCTTCACACCTCTCGTGACCTAATTAGAAAAAGGGTGTGGGCCTTCCTACAAAGGCGAGACTCAATCAAAGGCACTTGATTGCCTTAGTGCTGAGAAGCACTCCAAAACAAAAAATAGCAAAAAGTCCCACTTTGCTTGCCCTTACAGACCTTCAATTCTAGGTTCCTCAGTTTTCTCCTAGGCTATCACCCCTGCACAAGCAACAATCTCCTCCTTTCTCTATCTTGACCCCCAGATGAGCCAGTTCAACATAGTAACTTCTTCTCGAGTACCATGTACCTTTATCATATTGCCTATTGTACTCTGCTGTGCTTCATCCTTGGATCACTTCCACTTTGCTATGCTGCCTGTGCTCCTGATGGAAAAAAATCATGCAACTGATACAACCAGGTTCACTACAAATTTGTTATACAATCTCAAATGGGCCTGCACCACCGCCAGGCAATCCTTCTATACCTCGCTAATTGACTTACTATCCCCCTCTCTGCAGCGGCTCTTCTAAACCTTTTCATTCCTCCTCAAACCCTCCATGGCTCCCCTACTCCCACCTTTTCAGCTGAGAACCTTGATTCGTACTTTACTGAAAAAAAATCAAGGCCATTCTCTGAGAACTCAAAATTTTCCCCTCCTCATCTCTTATCAGTTCAGATGTCTTCTGTCACTATCTCCTCCTTCACCTTCGACTCACATGAAGAGGAGCCCCTTTTTCCTGTCAAGGCAAACCCCTCAATCAGCACAAGTGGTCTCTTTCCATCCTATCTCTTCCAGCAGATGTCCTGTTTTATCATCCCTACTCTCTCATTTATCTTTGATTTCTCCATCTACAGGCTGCTTTCTATTATCTAAAATATGCCTATATCTCCTCCAACCTCAAAAAACCTTCACATGATCATTCCATTCCCACTAATTTTCAACTCATATCTCTTCTGACCTTTTGTGACTAAACTTCTCGAGGAGAGGTATCTCCACTCCCTTTCTTTTAAACTCTACATTCTGACTTCCAACCTCATCATCGAACCAAAACTGCTCTCTCCAAAGTTACTAATGATTTCTTAATTGTCAAATACAATTATCTTTTCTCAGTCCTCCTACTTTTTGACTTCTCTGCAACCTTTGACACCGTTGATCACCCTCTTGTCCTTGACGGTCCTCTTTAGATTTTTGTGACACCGGCTCTTCTCCTACCTGTCTGACTGCTCCTTCTCAGTCTCCTTTGCTAAATTTTCATCCGAGTCCCTCTCATGCAAAGGAGGACACAGAGGAGGACAGAGAAAAGGATGTCAAAATATGGTTCAAGAATCAAAAGTAAGAAGCTAAAGCCCTCCTCATGCCTATATATCATGAACACTTTGTTCAGAAATTCAGCTCAATTCAGTAAGTATTTACCAAGCTTCTACTACGCGTCAGGCACCATGCTGGGTGCTAAGGATTCCTGTTTTAAAGTTCACTTTCTACTGAAGGTCTACAACGTGTAAACAAACAACCAAATGGAAAATAATATCAAGGAATTTTAAGAGGGAGAATAGTTAACAACTCGGGATGGAATTAGGATCAGAAAATACTTAGTGTAGGACGCGTCACATAAGTTAAACTTTGAGGGAAGCTAGAAATTGTATGAAGACGAGGAAGGAATATATTTCAGACAGGGGGTGCTAATTGTAGGAGATTAAATATCATGGCGGGGAATGCCTAGTAGGTCAGTGTAAATGGACCGGAGAATATGAAAAGGGAAATAATAGTAGTAGGGTATTAGCTTGTGGGAGGCTTTGAATGCCAAGGTAGAAGAATTTGCATTTTGTCTAAAAGGCAGGAGAGGAACATTAAAGATTTATCATGGTCAGTGCTGTTGTTTAAGAGAAGGAGGCAGCCCCTCTATACTCTCTTATCCTATATGACTTTTGTTCAGGTACTAAAAATTCTCCATAGTGGTCAATTCACAGTGTGTGATTCTTAGTGCTTTCTACTTGGTCTGTTCCTTACTATTGCTACATGATCAGGTCACTTTCTTTTCTAGCTATACCTCTCTCTGAAGATATATTTTATGTTTTTTTTTAAAAACGTGGGACTTCACTAATAACTTGTTATAACCTATTAAAAGTTACCATGTACCTCTCGACTGCCCTTTGAGTCACCCTCAACTTTACTTCCTCAGATTTAAGTATTCAAAGATTTGTAGCCATACAGCATCACTCAAAGAATATTTTTGCATGGGCCTTTGTTTCAGGGAGAAGTTAGGAGTCATTAAAAACATTATAAAATTTCCCAAGGGCAATTTAGCCTTCTGTTCTCCTAGTTAGTGCTGGGCCCAGCTCATCATCCATGCACAGTATCTGCCCAAGAACAACAAGTAATATCACAAAAATGAAATGAATCATATTTTAACAGATAGGAAATAACTCTTTACTGATAAGGGAGTCATCTCTGTCTGCATCAGCCATGTATAGTTATATCATTGATTTGCTAAAGTAAGATCAAAATTAGTAACCAAATTAAAAGAATAAAATGATAAGGTTACACAAGTGAGGCAACTCCAGCCTGGTCTGTTTCAAGTTGATGACTCAGAAACGTGGAAAATAGATTAAAGAACAGAGATTGGCACAAATTATCATCATTTTTGCAGAAGTTTAAAGCATGGTAAATCGGTTGCCACAAAGGAGAGGAAAAAAAGAACCTAAACCAAACCTGAAGCATTAGAATAGGGCTTTTGTGGACGTCCATGCAATTAATAAATATTTGTTTCATTTGATTCAACAGAATTGTAATTAAACTTTCAACAATATAGTATTTGCTATTTAAAAACTTTTTGGAATAGAATCAGTTTGTAAATGATTAGAACAAAAATTGAGAAGTTTGAATGCCATAAAAAATCAAATTTAATCTATTTTCATTTCTTTCTTTGGACCTTTTTCTAAACTACAATAATATAATCTTCTTGATTACAATAATATAATCAAGTTTAGCATTAGTCCCTAGAACTAAAGTTAAACGTCTTCTCTTTCAAATCCTTTATCAAAGTATATATTTTCAGGAAAATGTTTCATTGAAACTCCTTTCAGGGTAAGTAATTTAAAAATAAATCTATATGATAGAAGTTGTCCCACTCTTTTTGTGATCTCCCTTCACTATGTAGAATATTGCTTGGGCAATATTTACAACACTACAAAAAGAAATAAACAAATGCTATGTGTGTATATGTGTCATTTTTGTGTTATCAAAGAAAGATGAATATTAGATAATGTCATTTAATTTTTAGAAAGTCATCAGTATGATCAAAAATATAAATTACTATTAAAAACACAAAATAAAATATGATTTATATATATATATATGCATATACCCACACACATATATTGACACACAAATATATTACATTTTATTACAACTAGCACATATTAACAATATATGTATATAACATTATATAATAATATATTAACATAAATATACTAACATTTCCACATATATGCATACATATGTGTGTGTATATATCATGTATGGTATATATACACATGCACACTTAAGAGTATAATTATAATTTAACAGGAAAAAATCTTGGGTTAAGAAATTTCTGGGAAAGCATCTATAATTCAAACAAGCAGCATTCTGCTGCCTTCTGCACAAAAGCAGGTCAATAATTAGCATAGATTATAGGTGATCATCTTCATTCATATGATCAACGATGTCCAAAAGGTCATCAGGTTTTTAGTTTATCATATGTTATGAAATGCATAGCATAACCTATTTGGCAAATACTTTTTTTTTTAGCTATCATAGATATCTAAGTCAACAGATCATAAATTTGATTACAATTACTCACTGAAGACTCCTAATAACATTCATTCAACACAGCACATGGTGTACTAGAACTTCATGGAATCTTAAACTTTCTCTTTACCTACGCAAAACTGTACAATAAGGATATTATCACAATTAAAAAGAAATTAATTTATAGATGACTATTTAAAATCTGCAGTTATGAAAATTAGCATTCCATTACTCAGTCAGGAAAGCTATTATATACCCAAATTTTTATGTAACTGTTACTTTAAAATTTTATTTAAGTCAAACTTGAAATTAAAAGAATCAAAATTATTTTTACACCTTTTCACTGTCCCACAATAGCAATGGTTTAATTCTTTCTAAGAATATTTTAATGTTAGTTTTCTTAGTAGAAAAAACCCTAAGTTTTAAAAATTGTTTTTTTTTTCTCTCTCAAGAATATAATTTCATTCAAACTAATAAGAAAATAGAATTTTTCTCTTTTCTAAAAACTTTCTCAGAATTACTTTATTCAGACCGTAACTCCTTGCACAAATGTTGGTTCTAAATATATATCCTGAACTCTAAATGACTTCTGTTTATATAAATAGTCCATAACAAGCTATTAAATCTTCCTTACAACGAATTATACTATGCCAAAATACTTGCTCTGCCTCTCTGAACTGTGATTAAAAGCCCCCCCTCAAATTATTGCAAAATACTTTTACAAAGTAATCCTTCTTTTACTACTACTTTCCTTTATCCTTTTCTTTCAACACATATATGAACAAGTCAAATAGAAAATCCCATCATTAGCTTAAAACAGTCACTGAAGTTCAAAACATAAGACATTCAGGGAAGTTTGGGCCATTTAATTTTGAATGGCCACATTCTTGTAAAGTAATGCTATAGTCAGAAGAGATTTATGTGAATGAACCAGTACTACCTTAAGAAGAAGTCCTCTCATAACATTAAGGGATCTTAATAAGCAAAAGTAACATTATGACATATAATTTTATTGTATTATAAATTAATCACTCTAATGTCCATGAAGACAGTAAAATTTTGATGGAAACAAATCCCATATATTTATATTTTATTTTTTGTTTATAGTAGAGGTAAGCTACTATTTGTACTACAAGATTCAGTTACAACAGAAACAATCATATTAAAAACATTTATTAAATGAACTGAAATATTTAGAATTGTAGGATTTAGGGTTGCAAGGGATCTTGGCAACCAAGGTTTCAATTAAAATAGATGTGCTTTTAAATGTATCACCTATACAGAACTAAGGATAAAATCAAAAAGAAACTAAAGAATTTGCTGGAAAGAGTAAAATTCTAATAAAAATGTAGAAAAGATAAGCTTCAAACAGGATGTTGCATTTGAATGATAGAAGTTAGAGTAATGCACGGACTAGGTCAAGACACACCTGTATGTAGCACCAATGTGATACCCACAGCAGCTCTGGCTGCTATGAATATGCTGGTGTAGTTCTGAATCACAAAATAACAGACTCTCTTCATTGAAGACAGAACCAAGACATTTGTTCAAACACCAGAAAACCAAATCCATCATAGCAAAAAGAAATCAATGCACATTATCAATGCAGGGATACCGCCATCCCCAAGCCTTCCCTCTGTTAGGGCCTCCCCACCAACAAGGGCAAAATCACTCCCTCTCTCACTCACACTAGTTGCTCCACCTGTGCCTGCCTCTCTCTTTTTCCAAGCTCTAACTCCCACCATCTCTCTCCCAGCTCTGATTCACTCCAACTTCCTGCTCCACCCGTTGAGCAAGCTCCTCCCACCATGGGCTCCATGTGACTCAGACAGGTCACATAGGCCTATTAATGGATGGGAAAGATCATCCCATTTTCATTAACATAACATTGTACAAATAAATTGAGTGTAAATAAGTTTCACTCTGATCCACATCTGCAAATTCTTTAGTTAGGAATGGAGAAAACTAAGAAAGTGTGAACAGGTAGCAAGTTGACAAAGTGGATAGAGTAGGGTGCCCAAGGTCAGGATGACCCGAGTTCAAATCTGACCTCAGACACTTAATAGCTGTGTGACCCTGGGTAAGTCACTTAACCCTGTTGCCTCAGTTTCCTCATCTGTAAAATGAGGCAGAGAAAGAAATGGCAAACCATTCTAGTATCTTTGCCAGGAAAACCCCCAAATGGGGTGACAAAGAATCAGAAAACAGTTGAACAACAACAAGAAAGTCTGAATATGTTAGCTAAAGTGGGAACCTTGTTTTAGTAGTGCAGATAACTACAATAAGGATTCTGCATCTTCTTATTATAGCTCTGTCAATTTTCCAGAGTATAAAGTTAGGGCAGCTTTTACAAATGATATAAATGAAATCTGTGACAAATACTTAAAACAATACAAGAAATATTATGTTACAATTAAAAAGGAGTATATTACTTGCATACAACCATTTATATGGACTGTACTTCCTGGCCTACTTCTACAAGCATTTTCTTACTCTTTATAATTTTGACTTTCAGTGTCTTTGAAATATTTAAAATTCCTTTTGTTTTATAAAAATGATTTATTATATTAAATAGCAATATTGAAATTCTCAATAATCATTGCATTATGCAAAAAGTGGAAAAATTATAAATAAAATCATAATCTCTCACTAATCTCAATTTACTAATAAAACATTTAAGTTAAACAAATAACATTAAACTTGTCCTATTTATTTATATGTTCTCCTTTCCCACATAATTTTTTGCATGTTTTCCAGATTCCAGCATTACTATTGTTATTATAATTTATGTCACTGCAATATATATACATATATATATATACACATATATATATAGTTCTTGTGATTATATTTTTTCATTCTGTATCCCTTCATGTCTTTCCATATTTATTTATATTCTCCAAATTGATCATTTCTTCTAGTACCCTTCCTCTCCCAGTTGTCCAAACTCTGGACTTTGCCATCATGATTCAGCTACCTTCTGATCCTGCAACTTCTTCAGCTTCTGTAGCCCCTCACCCTTGCACATCCTTCCACAATGCTGGCCTTTTCTTACTGGGGACTACTTTCCAAGGGCTTTCATTTTGGGGATGGGCCCAGGCCAGTCCTGTGTCATTTCCTGATAACTGAGCTTCTGACTCCCTAGACTTGACTATTTCTCCTACTTTTTCTTCCTCTCCCTATCTCACAGCTTTTTCAGTTCACGTTTATATGTTGTCTTCACCTATTAGAATGTAAGCTCCTCAAGGGCAGGGGTTGTCTTTCTTCTTCCTTAGATTTGTATCCCCAGAATTTAGTACAGTGCCTGACACATAGTAAACATTTTGTTATATTCTTATAACATAAGGTTCAACCAATTATTGATTGTGGGACATCTGTGTTATTTCTAATTATTTTTCTGTTATAAGCAATGTTACTAGGAATATTTTTGCACAAATAATTATTTCCCCCCATTAATAACCCACTTAAAATAGTCTCAATAATAACATGGATCAAAGAGCATAAAAAACTTGAAATTATTATATAATTCCATACTGCTTTCCCAAAAAACCATACCAGCCTTTAAAATTCCTATTGCTTTTCCTAACTGAATATCTTTGCTAATGAAATGTACACAACAAGCTATGCCAACAAGGACTGTGACCTGGCAAAAGCAACAGAGTCCTGCCTCCATCCTAGCAAATAGACCCCTGTAATCTCTTTCTGACCAATTGTTTGACCTACTTATCATCTCTGGGCTGAGAGTTCCAGAAGCAGCTGCTGCCATTGTTGCTGCTGATTCAGTCACTCCCAAGGCCTGCTCCTCCAAGTGATTTTTTAAACTGGATGGTTTCATTGTCACAGATTTCTCTCTAAACATTGTAAGTATTATATATTTTATTTCAATTAAATAATTATAATATTTATTTATGTTTGGAAAGTCAACTTCTCGGAGACTGACAAGAATGGAAGGCAAAGTAGTCAAAGACAAGGTTAAATTACGGCAACCAGAGAAATGATAAAGCAATAATAAGATAAAGCTTTAGAATTGGATGTGTAGGGCTTCTGGGAACCAAGATGGCAGAGTAAGAAGTAAATCACTGTAACTTTCTCATATTCTTCTCCAAACAATCATAAATACAGCACCCCAAAATAAATCCTAGAATAGCAGAACCAGCAAAAAGATGGAGTGAAACAATCTTTTAGCCCAAGGAAACTTGGAAGATTGGCAAGAAAGGTCCATTTCACTCAGGTAAAAGGGGAGTATATTACAGGACTGGAAGGGTCCCAGCAAGCCAGCAGCAAGTCCCACCTCAGCAAGCCAGCTGGAGCTCCTGAGTCCCAGTGTGGTAGAGCAGGCAACTGCCAACACCAGGACCCCCCATGTGTTTTAGAATACCCAGAGCAACCAGCAGACTCTAGCTCTAAGAACCACCACATGCTTCAGCATATCCCTGAGCAAATAGGCTTCCCCCAGCAGCAAGACTTCTCTGTGCTTCAGCACAGCTCTAGGTAAACAGGCATCCTCCAGCAGCCAGACCTCTGCATGCTTCAGTGTAGCCCTGGGAAAATGCAGAAGCACCCTACCAGGTCTCAGCACATGCCACTTACTACCACTAGGACCCCAACTCAGCACCAGGTAAGTTGCCAGACTGCTACAGCCTCCAGCAGCACCAGCCAATCCCCCACCTCACCCCATCAGCACAGCACCAGACATGAAGGTCCCCTGGGGACCTCGGGGCAACATCAGCATCCAGGGCCTGCAGCCGCTGGTACAAGAAGCCTGAGACAGTGACCCTCGCATCCCAGGCGCGAAGCTCAAATTTAAAAGAAAAAAAAAAGATGAGCAAAAAGCAACAATGACAATAAAAAAAAAAGAATCTTACCATAGAAAGTTATTATGGTGACAGGGAATACTAAGACACAAACTCAGAACACCTAAGGGCAAAACCCCAAAGAAAAACAGGAAGCGGTCTCAAGCCCAGAAAGAACTCATGGAAGAGTTGAAAAAGGAGATTTAAATTCATATGAAAGAAGTAGGAGAAAAAATGGGAAAAGAAATGAGTGATGTGAGGGAATTAGGAAAAAAGATACAATAGCTTGGAAAACTGCTTAAAAAGTAGAATTAGCCAAGTGGAAAAGAAGGTAGAAAAATCCACTGAAGAAAACGACTCTTTAAAGAGTATAATTAGCCACATGGAAAAAAGTACAAAAGCTAATTGATGAAAACCACACATCAAAAGTTAGAATTGGGCAAGTGGAAGCTCATGGCTCTATGAGAAATCAAGAATAAATCAAAAAAATTCAAAAGAATTAAAAAAAATGATAGAAAATGTTAAATACCTCATGGGAAAAAACAACCGACTTGGAAATAGAGACAATGTCAGAATCATTGGAATATCCGAAAGCCATAAATAAATGGAAGACCTGGACAGCATCTTTCAAGGAATGAACAAGGAAAACTGCCCTGAAGTTCTGGAACCAGAGGGCAAAATAAAAGAATCCACCAATCACCTCAGGAAAGAAATCCCAAAATAAAAACTCTAAGAAACATTATAGTCAAATTTCAGAACTATCAAGTGTAACAACAATGTTGCTAGCAGCTGTTGTGGGGATGAAAGACCAACAGCAAAAGCACACAGGATGGCTGCTAGCACAGGTTCTTTGATCTGCTTTTCTAAGGAAAGCAACTCAAAGGGGTTAACAATCTCAGTTTAATTAAACATACATATATCATTCACTTAGTTCAGGGGGAAAAGCCAGCACCCTGAGCTTCAGAGCAAATAGAAACTACAAACAGATCAACAGATAGGCTTTGTCTGATCAAGACATCACATATGTAGTTGCCCAAAAAAGAAGCACCAAGCCAGGGGGCTCTTAACAATGGTTACCCAGAGTCTTATCCGGTCAAATCGCACAACACTCTTCCAGTGAGTGAGAGCTAAGGTATGGGTAAAACAGAAGCCAGATGATGTTGCAAAGGCTGCAGAAATCATAGCCCATGGGAAGTACAATACTGTAACAGTTGTTTACTCAGAGGAAGATAATTACCAAATTGTGCCCTTGACTCATATATTTTACCTTGAATAGGGCTATTATAATGGGCTTATGGACTCCAGAAACATGGTTAATGCTGATAAATGCCACAAGCCACTCAGAGGGCATGTGTTCTTGTATGAATAACAAGTGGAAGTTTGTATCTGGGGAAAAAAGTCTGGAAGACAATACTAGTCTCTGTCTAGGATGGGATCCTCTTGTCTTCGTTTTCCCATTGTGTTCCCTTGTACATCTGGGGAAAGGCTGGGAGGACAATCTTAGTCTCTATCTAAGATGGGATCCTCCTGGCTTAGTCTCCTCATTGTGTTCCTTTTGAAAAGAAACATTTCTCACCTGAGTTTGGCTATGAGATTGAATTGACATTGCATAGTCGGAGTCTCAATCAAAATGGAGATGACCTTATCTGAAGGACAGTAGCCCATATTTGCCTACTCTTCTTGTTGCTAGTTCTGTGTCCTCCATGCTTAAGTACCCTAAGTACCCTGCACTTTCAGATGACTGACTGCTTAAAGACCTGGCCTTAATCAAGTTCCTGGGTGCCAATTTGCTAAAGAGCCGACCTCTTGAATAGGACTCTTGACCTCTTGGGGCAGCAATTTCAGCAAGAGGAAGCTCTGGGGGAGAAGACCTTCACCCCTCACCCCGAGAGTTTGAGCCCTGTTCTTTAGAGGAGGGAATGATGATATTGTTCTGTGTATTTACTTTGTGTTATCCTTGCTGTATTGTTATATTGTTGTGGTATTATTGACACCAGTTTCCCATTGGCCTATGTAATGGATACCAAGATCTAGGGGCCGATGAGTGAGCCATACAGTAACTCTGGTGATGAGATGTTATGTTAAGTATTTTGCAAATGTGATGTGTTCATTTTGAGGGGATTCTGTTGTACTTGAAAAAACATTTATACCTATTCAAACACAATTTGCCTATGTAACGGATGTGAAAGATCTTGGGGCCGAATGTAGGCCAGTCACTAAGTGAAAGATCCTTCCAGACCATCAAGGAGGCCTCAGGTGGGGCCAACAAAGGCAGGCCTGATTACAGGCAGGCCCACACCCTTTCACTAACTAGATGTGAGGCCCCAGGCCCCACACACTTTTGCTAGTTAAGCTAATGTGGGGTGAAGCCCTCAGGGCCCCAAGGGGAGTTACTAAGACCAAACCCAATGACATGTGCACTGAGTTCTAGTCAATCAGAGGCCAGCTAGTACTATATAAAAAGAGCCTGGAACTGAAATCAGCAGAACTGGGAGCAGAACTGAGAGCAGCAGGATTCAGAAGCAGACATCAAGAGGACATTGAGGCAGCATACATTGAGGGAGAGCCAGCATCGAGAGAGACTGCAGAGTAAGAGAGTTGCGGAGATCAAGGAACTCAGAGTCAGCAGAGCTGCAGGAGACAACTGCAGCTGAGTGGAGAGTTAGGATTCATGAGTCATTTACAGGAATGCCCTAGCAGGGGTGGGGGGTGGAGATTGCAGGATGACTTGGCTCCTTGCTATAATACTTTGTTATAATTTTCTTGTTGCTACATTGAGGTAGGCTTACTGGTTTTGGAATATAATTGCTATGGTATAGAATTGAAATTACTAGTCCTGGGATTGGATTCTCTCATGTCTAAATAAATATTATACTTCCTCTGTCTTCTACTTAGAGAATTTCTTATATTTTGCAATTCCAAACCATACTGAAATGTTCATGGTCAGCCTCAAGGTCATGAATCTTGCCCTACTGATATATCAAGTCAACGAAAAAAATACTACAAGTGGCCAGAAAGAAACAATTCAAATGTTGGGAAGTCACAATTAGGATTACACAGGACTTGTCAGCTACAACCTTATAAGATTGGAGGTCATGGAACATGATATTCCAGAAGGCAAAGGAACTAGTACTACAACCAAGAATCACCTACCTGGCAAAATTAAGCATAATACATATGGGAAAAAATGGTCATTTGATGAAATAGAAGGATTTCAAGCTTTCATAGGAGAAGACCAGAACTACATCAAAAATTAGATCTCCAATATCAAGACCCCAAAAAGTCTTAAAAAGGTAAAAATAGAAAAGAAAACATAAAGGGTTCAATGGAGATGAACTGTTTACATCCCATCATGGGAAGATGATACTTGTAATTCTTAAAAATTCTATCACTAATAGTACAGCTAAAAGGAATACACATAGACAGAGGGTACGGATATAAGGTGAATTAGAGGGAATGACATAAAAAATTAAGTGGTGAGAAACAGGAGTACACTGAGTACAGAAGAAAGGGAGAGACAGAATGGGGTAAATTATTTCACATTAAGAGGAATGAAAGGCCTATTACAGTGGAGGAGAAGATAGGAGGCTAGTCAATGGGCATCACTTCAACCTTACTCTCATCAATATTGGCTCAAAGAAGGAATCATATACACAATCAGTTAAATATAGAAATCTATCTTACCTGACAGAGAAGTAGGAGGGGAGGAGATCGAGTAAAGCGTGGGGGGGGTCAACAGAAGGGAGAACAGATCAGGGGAGGTAGTAGAGAGAAGCAAAACACTGAAGAGGAGGGAAAGGGTGAAAGGAGAGAGAGAACAAACAAGAGGAAGAATAGGATGGAGTGAAATACAGATAGTAATCATAATTGTGAATGTGAGTGGGATGAACTCTCCTATTAAATGGAAGTGGATAGCAGACTGGATCAAAAACCAGAACCCTACAATATGCTGTTTGCAAAAAACACACTTGAAGCAGAGAGACACACAGAGTAAAGGTAAGGGTCTGCAGCAGAATCTATTATGCTTCAACTGAAGTAAAAAAAAGCAGAGGTAGATATCCTGATCTTAGACAAAGTAAAAGCAAAAACAGAACTAATTAAAAGAGATAAAGAAGGAAACTATATCTTGTTAAAAGGTACTATAGACAATGAAGCAATATCAACACTAAACATATATGCACCAAGTGGTATAGCATCCAAATTCTTAAAGGAGAAGGTAAGTGAGTTACAGGAGGAATATAGAGCAAAATTATACTAGTGGAGTACCTCAAGTTTCCCATCTGAGAACTAGAAAAGTCCAACCAAAAAATGAGAAAGAAACTAAGGCAGTAAATAGAATACTAGAAAAGTTAGATATGACAGACCTTTGGAATGATTTAGACATAAACAGTGACACCATAAGCAAATTAGAAGAGCATGTAATAGTCTACCTGTCAGATCTATGAGGAGGGGAAGAATTCATGACCAAACAAGAAACAGAGAGCATTATGAAATGTAGAATAGATAATTTTGATCATGTTAAACTGAAAAACAGACACCTGGGGGACAATCTGATAGAAGGCTCATTTCTCAAATATATATAGAACTAAGTCAAATTTACAAGAATACAAGCCATTCCCAAATTGATAAATTGTCAAAGGATATAAACAAGTAGTTTTCAGATGAAGCAATCAAAGCTATCCATAGGCATATGAAGAAGTGCTCTAAATCACTTTTGATTAGAAAGGAATCCTGAGGTACCACCTCACATCTATCAGATGGGCTAATATATCAAAAAAGGAAAATGATAAATGTTGGAAAAGATGTGGGAAAATTGGTACACTAATGCATTGTTAGTGGAGTTGTGAACTTATCCAACCATCCTGGAGAGAAATTTAAAACTATGCTTCATACCACTACTAGGTCTGTGTCTCAAAGAGATCATAAAATGGGAAAAAGGACCCATATGGACAAAAATATTTATAGCAGTCTTTTTTGTGGTGGCAAAATATTGGAAATTGAGGGGATGCCCATCAATTGGGAAATGACTAAACAAGCTGTGGTATATGAATGTAATGGAATATTATTGTGCTATAAGAAATAATAAGCAGGTAGATTTCAGAATAATCTGGAAAGAGTTCTATGAACTGATGCAAAATGAGCAGAACCAGGAAGACATTGTACACAGTATCAGCATCATTGTGTGATGATCAGCTATGAATGACTCAGCTCTTTTCAGCATCACAGTGATCTAACAGAAGTACAAAGGACTCATGAAGGAAAATGCCATCCATATCCAGATAAAGAACTAATGGACTCTAAATGTAGATTGAAGCATATTTTTTTTCACTTACTTTATTCATTCTTGTGGGTTTTTTCCCCTTTTGCTCTGTTTCTTCCTTCACAACTGTGATGAATATGGAAATAAGTTTTACATGATAGCAGTGTATAAAATATATCAAACTGCCCACCATTTTCAGGAGAGGGGAGGGGAAGTAGGGAGAGAGAAAAATTGGAAACTCGAAGTCTTATAAAAATGAATGCTAAAAATTTTCTTGACTTGTAGCTGGGAAAAGAAATAAAATACTACTTAATATTGTAATAAAAAATAATTAACAACTTCAGCAAAGTTGTAGGATATAAAAGAAGAATTAGTTGTGTAGGAGAAACTGAATAAGAATGAAAATAAAGAAATAATTAATAAAAGAACCTAGAATGAAATCAGAAAGCAGTAAGTAAACTAAGGATCTTCCTTACAGACAATGTTGTGAACGCTGTCATTCAGTGACAAGGGATTACTTACAATAAAACTTGGCTTGACTTTCAAGTAGAAAATGGAAAACCAGATTAAAAAGGCTAATTTTTCATCATGAAACCAGGGTCCTAGCACATTTTATGAATTTGGAATTTAATTACTGACTAAGAGGATAAGGTAGATCAGAAAGGGCCAACACTGGAAATAGATTATATCCCCAGGTATCCCCCAGCTTGAACTCAAAGATTAGGCCTAAAAAGACAACTTTCCCCAGAGTTCAAGTCATTCTGTGGGTCCAGAGTCTTAAAACTATAACTCACAAGCTTCAATAAGTGTATTTACCTTTAATAGTCAACCACTAGATAAAATAAGCACAAAGTAAAGACATTTATTGAAAAGGCATCATAAGAATACTATAATTCTGGAGGGTGGAGCCAAGATGGTGGCTGGAAAGCAGGGACTAGTGTGAGCTCCCCGCCAAGTCCCTCCAAAAACCTATAAAAATGGCTCTGAACCAATTCTAGAACTGCAGAACCCACAAAATAGCAGAGGGAAGCAGGGCTCCAGCCCAGGACAGCCTGGATGGTTGCTGGGTGAGGTCTTTCATGCGTGGAGCTGGGAGTGGAGCAGAGCCCAGTGTGGGCGGCATGGACCAGCCAGACCAGGAGCCGGGTGAAGCAGGTCCTAGCGCCCTGAATCAGTGAGCTGCAGCAGTTACCAGACTTCTCAACCCATAAACACAAAAGACAACAGAGAAGGTAAGTGGGAAAAGCTGCTGGGGACAGGAGTTCGTGGTTCAGCCACTGCCCCGGGGGCAGCAGAGGTGGGGCAACTACAGAACTACAGCTGCAGTTGCTTCTGGCCCCAGGCCCACCTGGTGGGAGGAATTAAGTGGCGGATCAGAGCAGGAGTGCACAGCCTGCTGAAGATCTAAGTCCAGTCCGGGTTGGGGGTTCTTGGGGAAGGAGGAGTGCTGGTGTGGCAGAGCTGGCACATCCCCCCAAGCTTGGAACATAGAACTCTTTACTCTACAAGCAGTCATACCCCGCTGAAAAACTCAAGGGTCAAGTAAGTTGGCTGGCAACATGGCCAGGCAGTGAAAATGCACCCAGATTCAGTCTCAGACTTTGGAATCTTTCTTTGGTGACAGAAAGACCAAAACATACAGCCAGAAGAAGTCAACAAAGTCAAAGAGCCTACAACAAAAGCCTCCAAGAAAAACATGAACTGGTCTCAGGCCATGGAAGAGCTCAAAAAGGTGTTGGAAAAGCAAGTTAGAGAAGTAGAGGAAAAATTGGGAAGAGAAATGAGAAGGATGTGAGAAAACCATGAAAAACAAGTCAATGACTTGCTAAAGGAGACCCAAAAAAATACTGAAAAATACACTGAAGAAAACAACACCTTAAAAAACAGACTAACTCAAATGGCAAAAGAGCTCCAAAAAGCCAATGAAGAGAAGAATGCCTTGAAAGGCAGAATTAGCCAAATGGAAAAGAAGGTCCAAAAGACCACTGAAGAAAATACTACTTTAAAAATTAGATTGGAGCAAGTGGAAGCTAGTGACTTTATGAGAAATCAGGATATTATAAAACAGAACCAAAGGAATGAAAAAATGGAAGACAATGTGAAATATCTCATTGGAAAAATCACTGACCTGGAAAATAGATCCAAGAGAGATAATTTAAAAATTATTGGACTACCTGAAAGCCATGATCAAAAAAAGAGCCTAGATATCATCTTTCAAGACATTATCAAGGAGAACTGCCCTGATATTCTAGAGCCACAGGGCAAAATAGAAATTGAAAGAATCCACCGATTGCCTCCTCAAATAGATCCCAAAAAGAAATCTCCTAGGAATATTGTCACAAATTCCAGAGCTCCCAGATCAAGGAGAAAATACTGCAAGCAGCCAGAAAGAAACAATTTGAGTATTGTGGAAACCCAATCAGAATAATCCAAGATCTGGCAGCTTCTACATTAAGAGACTGAAGGGCTTGGAATACAATATTCTGGAGGTCAATGGAGCTAGGATTAAAACCTAGAATCACCTACCCAGCCAAACTGAGTATCCTGCTCCAAGGCAAAATATGGACTTTCAATAAAATAGAGGACTTTCAAGCTTTCTCAGTGAAAAGACCAGAGCTGAATAGAAAATTTGACTATCAAACACAAGAATCAAGAGAAGCATGAAAAGGTAATCAAGGAAAAGAACAAGGAAAAGAAATTGCAAGGGACTTACTAAAGTTGAACTGTTTTGTTTACATTCCTGCATGAAAAGATGATGTGTATGATTCATGAGACCTCAGTATTAGGGTAGCTGAAGGGAATATTCATATATATATAGATATAGATATAGATATAGATATATAAAATATATGTGTGTGTTTATGTATATATATGTATATGTGAGTGTGTATGTATGTATATATGTATATATATATATATATATATATATATATATATATAGAGAGAGAGAGAGAGAGAGAGAGAGAGAGAGAGAGAGAGAGAGCACAGGGTGAGTTGAAGAGGAAGGGAAGATATCTAAAAGAAATAAAATCAAATTAAGGGATGAGAGAGGAATATATTGAGAGAGGGAGACAGGGAGAGATAGAATGGGGTAAATTATCTTGCATAAAAGTGGCAAGAAAAAGCAGTTCTGTAGGAAGAGAAGAGAAGGCAGGTGAGGGGGAATGAGTGAATCTTGCTCTCATTGGATTTGACCTGAGGAGGGAAGACCATACATACTCAATTGGGTATCTTACCCCACAGGAAAGAAGGAGGAAGAAGATGAAAAAATGGGGGGATGATGGAAGGGAGGGCAGATGGGGGTGGAGGTAATCAAGAGCAAACACTTTCGGAGAGGGACAGGGTCAAGGGAGAAAATTCAATAAAGGGGGATAGATTAGGAAGAAGCAAGATATAGTTAGTCTTTCACAACATGAGTATTGTGGAAGGGTTATACATAGTAATACACATGTGGCCCATGTTGAATTGCTTGACTTCTTGGGGAGGGTGAGTGGGAAGGGAAGAGGGGAGAGAATTTGGAACTCAAAGTTTTAAAAACAGATGTTCAAAAACAAAAAAAAAAGTTTTTGCATGCAACTAGAAAATAAGATACACAGGCGTAGAAACTTATCTTGCCCTACAAGAAAGGAAGGGAAAAGGGGATGGGAGGGGAGTGGGGTGACAGAAGGGAGGGCAGTCTAGGGAACAGGGCAACCAGAATATACGCCATCTTGGAGTGGGGGGGAGGGTAGAAATGGGCAGAAAATTTGTAATTCAAACTCTTGTGAAAATCAATGCTGAAAACTAAATATGTTAAATAAAAAAAAATTTAAAAAAGAATACTATAATTCTGGTTTCTCTATGTGTCTGCTTCTTTCTAGAGTCTCTCTCCCTCCACTGACTTCTTTCTGAAACTTTGTGTGTCCTTGAGGATGGAAGTCAGAAGAACTAAGAGCACTCCTCTGCAAAGTTCTTGCCAATTTCTTCCGAACCAAAGGTACGTACTGAAAAATCAATCAATCTCCACCAATTAGGAGGGTCTTTTGCAAATGGGTTTGAGCCCCAGGTTACATATATACTAAATATTTGTTATCCTTCATTCTCAAAGAGGACCAAAATGACATCACTATATTGGAGTCAAGATACATTGTGTCTAATTGTGGTTGATCAGACCAATACAGTCTCAGAAGGCTCTACCACAGGTCGGGCAGAAATAGTCCACATGAACATTTGAAGTGGAGATATCTCTAAATTTGTGCATCTCATGTTTCCTTTGAGCTACTGCAATTCTGCTTTGCTCATATAGCACAGCTTCTTCTTTGATGCAGGCATGCCATGCTGGGCAATAGTGTGCCAGTGTCTCACAATCAATTCCAAAGTTCTTCAGGGAGACCTTGAAAGTGTCCTTGTATTGCTTCTTCTGACCTCCATGTGAGTACTTGTCTCATGTGAGTTATCAGTAAAATAGTCTTTTAAGCAAAAGTATGTTTGGCATTCAAATGATGTGGCCAGCTTATCGGAGTTATGCTCTATGCAGCAGAGTTTGAATACTTGGCAGTTCGGCTCAAGAAAGGACCTCAGTGTCTGGTACCTTAAGTTACCAGGTGATCTTCAGAATCTTCCTTAGACAATTCACATGGAAATGATTCAGTTTCCTGGCATGGTATTGTTATACTGCCCAGGTTTCACAAGCATACAACAATGAGGTCAGCACAATGGCTCTGTAGACCTCCAGTTTGGTAGGCAACCTAATAGCTCTTCTCTCTCACACTTTCCTTTGGTGCCTCCCAAATACTGAGCTAGCTCTGGCAATATGTGTGTCAACCTCATTATCAATGTGTATATCCCTGGAAAGTATACTTCCAAGATAAGTGAACTTATCCATAGTATTCAAAACTTCTTCATTTGCTATAACCGATGGTTCTACATATGGATGGTGTAGTGCTGGCTGATGGAGCACCTGTGTTTTCTTGGTGTTAATTGTTAGGCCAAAATTAGCACAAGCATCATAGAATTAATCCATTCTTTGTTGCACCTCAGCTTCAGAGGCTGCACTGAGTGCACAGTCATCTGCAAACAAAAAAATCATACACCAACACTCCTTCCATTTTAAGTCTTGGCTTGTAGCCTTTTCAAGTTGAAGAATTTATCATCCGTGCAGTAGCTGACCTTGATGCCCTGTTCGTACTCATTGAAAACCTTTGAATACATGGCCAAAAACATCATACTAAAAAGCATGGAAGCAAGCACACCACCTTGTTTCACTCCATTAGTGACTGGGAAAGCACAAGAGCATTGTCCATTATCCAGAACCCAGGCAAGCATGCCATCATGAAACTGACATGCAATACTGAGGAACTTCTCTGGGCAACCAAATTTTGACATAAATTTCCACAAGCTCTCATGACTATAAGTATCAAAGGTTTTGGTCATACCTACAAATATTGTGTTCAGACCCCTGTTCTGCTCCTGGCATTTCTCCTGGAGTTGTTGGGCAGCAAACATCATATTGACCATTCCTTGGCATTTTCTGAATCTACACTGGCTCTCAGCTAGATGACCATATTCCAAGTGAAGGATCTCAGCTTATTAAGGAGGTATCTGGCAAGAATCTCGCCATGACTAACAATGACTAAGAGAGAGACCCCTCCTTGATCATCACAGGACAATCTATTTCCTTTATCTTTCTAGTGAGGTACCCTCGAATTCCTGGGGGTAACCTTCTCTTGCTATATAACCCAGAAAATTTCAGTCAGATTTTGTATGAGCAATAGACACCCCCCCACCTTGTAAATCTCAGCTGGAATAGAATCAGCACCAGGTGCTTTGCCACATAAAAGGAGCCTAATGACATTCAAAACCTTTCCTTCATTTGAAACTTTAGCTAGGGAGGGATTGACTTCAACCTAAGGTAAAAGGTCGATGGCTTCAGCATTGATTGATGATGAATACTATGGAAGTGCTCAGTCCATCTCTCTAAGATCATGTCCTTATCACTAATCAATGTAGCTCCATCAGCACTGAGTAGTTGAGATGCACCATAGGTACATCTTTCTTGTGATGGAATTAAATGCTGCCTTCTTAGAGATGAATGAAGTATCCTACTAGTAAACTGTGTGTAGCTCTTGTTTTCATTTAACAGTTCTCTGAATTTCCCCATCATTTTCCTCAAACCAGTCTTGATGTTTGCAAGTGTCTGGCCCAGATGAGCAAATGTAGTGCTGTACACCAAATCTCTGAAAGCTGCCCACTCCTTTCTGTTGCACTATTTTCAATTGTGTCTTGGCTAAATTTTCCCTCCAAATTAGCAACAAACTGTTCCCCCTCAGAGAAGTACTCTAATCTGTTGACATCAATTCTTCTCGTAGTCATTTTTGCCTTGGGGGCCACAGCTTTTGTTGAATGTGAATATTTAGCTTGGAGAGGATAAGTCTATGAACAGTCCAGCACTCTGTGCCACACATGGCCTTTGTCACTCTTCCATCCTGTCTTTCTCTTCTCCTTACAATTACATAGTCTATTAAATGGCAATGTTTACTGTGAGGAAGCATCCATGAAGTTTTATTGCTTAGACAAGCCCAAGCCTAGGTTAGGGCTACCTCTTTTGTGTCCTTTCCCGATCTTAAGTGAACAAGTATCTATCCTGAGATGGATATGTACAGGCTTATAGGCAACCTAGTGGGCTTTAAAGGTTTAGAAATCCTCAAACCTATTGAGTCAAGGTTAAATGGCAAGATAGAGGATACTCTGGCACCTTATTCCAGTGGTCTTGGAGAAGATGGCTGGGAATACTGTCTTGTGAGTTTTAAAGGTTTAGAAATCTTCAAACCTATTGAGTCAAAGCTAAATGGCAAGAAGAGAGGATACTTTGGGACCCTATTCCAGTGGTCTTGGAGAAGATGGCTGGGAATACTCTCTTCTCTGAAAATGATGACCATGCTATCAAGAAATACAAACTTTTTTCCGGACATTAACATTGCAGCCATCTATTCATTTCTAGCTACAGCTTTTTGTCCAATTTCAAGAAAGGATGAGAAAAACATCTGAGCTCCTGTTTTATTTCCTAGTTATTTATTATTTCCTAATTCCTGTAATCATGCCTAATAAACTCTAATAATTGCATTTCAATCTACAAAGTAATTTTTAGTTTCTTCTTTATTCACATTTGAGTGGAAAGCTAAACATTGCTAACTCCTGGTCTATGACTCCTTTCCCTTGCTTGTACTGTATAAGGACCCCAAGGATGTTCCCCTCCTACTCTGATTTTTTTTTTGAGTAGGCAATCTAAGCCATCTTTTCCCTCATTTCTCCCCTAGTTTTGCCTCAAACAAACTGAGATCTGGGGAAGATTCTAGCTTTAAAAGTCTAAGGTTTCCCACTTCATCTGGGTTCATCTCCAGTTGTCCTGAGCTATGTCTTGCCACTGGACTCAAATGACCCTAGAGGAGAGAGTGAGGCTGATGACTTTGCAAAGCCCTGTCTCGCTTAAATCCAATTCATTTGCAAGTCAAGACATCACCCTCCTGATGTCATTGGTCTTCTTCAAGAATGAAGGACAAACAACAAACTATATAAGGCCAAGTGTAACAAACCACACTTGATGGGAGAAATGTTACCAAAATACCTTGATAGGTGCTTGACCTAAAAGATGGCATTGCCATTTTGCTCAATTAATAATAAAAATTAAGCAAATTTATTTTATAACAAAAACTTCCCTTTGAAACTTATATAATCTGCGGGTATTTTTGAAAAGCTGTCTCAATCAGTGCAAGTTGTTCAAATTCCTGCTCTGAATCAGAAAGATAAAATGGCTGCATTTATGAAAATGTTAGCACTAGGGCTAACACATTTATAAAATAATATTTTGAAGTTCCCCGATTTAAACAATATCTGCCAACAAATGAAATAAAGAAAAGATTTGCTTTTTCATTAATAATTAATAAGAAGTTGATAGTATGAATTCTAATTTTATTTCTAAATATGATTAGATTAGGAACATCGGATACATTTCATATTATTCTATCTGGACAACACTAATAAATGGCTTGTGATAGTTTGTAAAAATGAGTGTTTATACCTGAAAATCATATATTTTGACAACTTTTGAATAAAGAGCATTCTGGTTTATTAAAAAAATACAAATTTCACTACTATTCAGAGGTTCTTATTTGTATAAAACTGTTCTTCACTATATTTGTTACAAAGGCAAAATATCAACCCAGGTAAGTGGCTGAAAATAATTGTGGACATTACAATATAGCTGATGCCACATTTTGAGAAACTTTGGTAGGAAAAAAACTTCTCCTTTCCTTGTGCCCTTTGAAGCCATCATTCTAATTTTAACCGACATCCCTTCATTTTAGACCTCTTCTTCATATATTCCAGCATCTTGCACATAGAAATATGACTTCCTTTGGAAGACACTGCATCCCTGGTCACCTTCTCTAGTACTAGTACTAGTACTATCTTCTCTTATGCCTACTGACACTCTAGGAAAGGAGGATTAGGTATATTGTTTGCATCTCATTGTCATTTCCAGACTTTTTCTCTGCCTCCGTCACTTAAACAAATCTTTTCTTTTTTGAGTGGTTGCAGTAATCTACTTGATTTCCCCTCCTTTCTCAATGAGTTAGGTTTCTGATTCACAGTCTTCTGTACAAGCCCTGTCTTCAAATACTCTGGCCTCATTGCCACCTTAGCCATACACGAACATGGCCATATCATTGCTCTAACTCATAATTATTCTACGTCCACAGTACAGAACTCTGAAATTCCTCTTTGATCACAATTTTCTATCCTTCCATCTCTCCTTCTGCCCCTTCTCCCTAAACTTCACTCTTCTCCCAATCTCTCGGTCCATCACGCCTATTCTGGCCTTACTTCGTAGTCTTCACCTTATAGCTAACCATTTCAAACATACACTGTCCTCAGGCCTTGCAACCTGCGCCCTTCTGCCTTAGTCCACGCCTTGCCAACACCTAATTGTGTTATTCCCACCATCCTATCCATACGCTGCTCCACACTGCTCAAGGAAGCCACACAACCATGTCAAATTGGTCCACTACAAATTTATTACATAAACTCAACTGGATCCTTATTGCTGCACAGCTGTCCTTTGATTCTTCCCTAATTAATTCAAACTCCTCATAGGAATCTTTCTCCTCAAGCTCCTTATACTACCCCTTCTCCCCTTCCCTCAGTCCTACTCTTTCTCCTGAGCTCCAATCCCAAATCATCAAGTGCCATCAACTGTTAGATAAATAAAAGAATCATATAGATATTTCAAATCTCAAGATTTCCAAAATGTAAATAACATTTACGCTTACACCTACTCTTTTCTCCAATGCATATGTCTGTATTCTTACAGTTACCCAAGTTCTCAAACTTGTAGTCGAGATTGACTTATGGCCAAGGTGACTTAAAGCTAAGCCACTTATCACATCTGATAAATCGCCAAGTCTTTTGAATTCTGCTTCTACAACATTTCTTGCATACGTGCCAGTTGCACTATATCGAGACAAGTAATGAAACTGGAATCCAAGACCTGGATTCAAACCCTGGCTCTGACACTTAATATTTGTGCAACCTTGGGCAAATCACTTAACTGCTCTTGGATTAAATGATTTCTAAGATACCCTCTGTCTCTAACTCTATGATTTTTTTTCTCTACTCATATGGTACCACCTTAGTCCAGACCCTCAGCATCTTGCCTTGATTTTTGCAATAGTATTCCAAATGATCTCTCTACTTCCAGTTTCTCTCCTTTTCAAACAATCCTGCAAATAGTTGCCCAAATAGTTCCTAGAGCACAGTACTGATCATGTCACTCTCTTGCTCAAGAACCTTCAATGGGCCCTTAGTGCTTCTAGAATAAAATGTAAGTTTCACAGCTTAGCATTTAAAATCCTTCCCAGTCTAGCTCTAGACTACTTTTGCAGGTTCATTTCACATTAGTATCCTCTATACTTACAGGACATTTACACAGAGCTGTCCAAAGGGAGTTGGTGTATCAGTAAGGCAATAGTAACAATGTAGATGATAATTGTCAAAATGCGTATTTAGTTCTGTACTGCAAAGTATACAAGACTCTCCATATAGAAGGTAGAAGGAATAAACCATTTATTCAGACACCAGAGAACCATATCCCACAAGCCATTTACCCAATCTTACAGAGCAGTAAAGCATTCAATACATGATATCACAGCATGGAGGCTCTCCATTCCAAAACCTCTCCGACCCCCTGCTGGGGTCTTCCCAAAGATAAACTCACAGTACAGCTAAGTCAGTCTGTTCAGCTCTATCACGATGGCCATTAGCAGCTATAACTGCTCTCTCTCTCTCTCTCTCTCTCTTTCTCTCTCTCTCTCTCTCTGCATTTCCTGTGACATAACTTCCTTTTCTTGTCAGGAAACTCCTCCCACCACATGACTTAGGCTTCCTGTGATGTAAACAGGTCACATGCCCTGTTAATGGGTGGGAAAGATCTTCAAATCTAAATTACTACTACAGTTGGTCATGTGGAACTGGAGCTCAGAGGAGATATTAGGCTTGCGTGTGCATGTGCATGTGCGTGCGTGCGTGCGTGTGTGTGTGTGTGTGTGTGTGTGTGTGTAGCATGGGCAGATCGGCCTATGGGAGTCCAGTCCTTATAGCTTGCCTCCTTCCAATCTATGTGGAAACTTTGGTGAGCCTGTTTTTGGTCATGAGTGGCTAAGGAATTGCTACTGAATGATGACGAAGTATTCTAATTAGCTTCAGAGCTAGAAGAACTGATGACTCAGAAGTTGCTCAGCTTGAACTGAATATGTATATAGCTATCCCTTACTCTCTCTTCCTCAGCAACTTTGAGCAAGAAAAATTACTGTAGACTAATTGGTAGGGAAAGGCACAGACAGCTGAATTTCCTTACCAGACTATTATGTGTCTGGGAGCACTTGGAACCTCTATTTCTTTTATGTTTTTTCCTTCCAGATCTTAAGTGAATGAAGATTCAGAGATGGGAGTACCTGGGTGATCTAGCGAGCTTAGGAGCTCTAGGAGTCCCATCAGAAGTCCCATTGGAGATCAAAGTGGTAGCAGTGGCTTCAAAAGCAGTAGCAGCTGATACCATAGAAAGGGAACTGGTCCAACTGAGGACCTAGCCCAGAAGAGAGCTATACTTAAGGAGAATTATATGACTTACTCCATAAAAGGAAAAAATTACTTCCAGGACCAGGAATCAGTTGATATCTCCTTGGCCATATGTGTTCTTTACCCATGCAACTCAAAAACCATTGTAATTTAAGTTTGAACCCACTCTCCTCAGGGAATTTGTGTAAGGAAAGAGAAAACCCTCATTTTGTGGGGAATGTCTTGTATTAACTGTGCTTTCTATACTTTCTAAGTAAAGTCCTTTTCTAAAAGTCAATGGGTGTCCAACATGCTTATTAATAGGGAACACATGAGTGGGGGCTCAAGAGCTGCAATACTGGAAACCACTGCCCCTTTGGCTTATCCCTAGAACCCTGAGGGAAGTAGTCAGCTAACCCTCTGGGGAACAAAATTATGAATATGAGTGTTCAATTAGGGGTATGGCCCCAGAGATGATGGTACATATAAATCTGGCAGTCATCCTCAGTGACAATAATGAAATCCATGGGAAATGCGATCCCTGAGGAGTATATAAAGAGGCCATGATAGACTTGGGTACACAAGAAATATGCATAATCGTTTGGACTTAAAAAGGAGGGGGTGTTACATTGATAAAGATTCTGTAGAGAAGTGGTCAGTGATGTAGGAGAATCAAGAGAGAACACTGACTTGACAGTTGAGGGTATGGGGAATATCCTGGAAAAGGCATAGACAACAGTGTCAAAAGCTACAAAGAAATCAAGAAGGTTGAGGACTAAAACAAAAGCTAAAATATTGAGCAATTAACAGATCCTTGGTAATCTTGGAGAGCGCAGCTTTATGGAGTGGTGAAACTAAAAGCCAGATTGCCAGGGGTTGAAAAATGCTTGGGAGGAGAGGTAAGAGAGAACAGGGATGAAATTTAAGAAAAGTTTTTTCTAGTATAGCAATGAAAGGAAAGAAAGGTAAAACAAAAGTTTCCTATGATATCCATTCAGTTAATCAAGATGCCACTCCTAGGAATAGCAATTACCACCATTTCATTTCATAAGCCAGCACAATTCTTGTTAAAGAGAGACAAAGAATCTTAACTCTCCACATAGATGAGAAAGAGGTGAGAGTGAGAAAGTGAATTTGCTTGCTCATCCAGGAGCAAATGTTTGACAGAATGGTCTCATCCCTAACTATGAGCAAAGAGGGTGAGTAGAAGAAGGAAGCACATTTTACATCAGTCCAACCCCAGGTACCTATTTCTTCTTCCTGCTCTTTGGAGAGGTGTGTTTCAGGGAAAAGGACCAGGACCTTCATAAGGAGGGAGAGGGTAGCATTTTTGTTGACTGACTCCAACACCAATAGAGTGCCCCCTTCCTCCCATACACCATTGGCAACAGGAAGAATGAAGTTACACCAGGGCACTTCATTTCCAAAGGTAGTTGAATCCATGCTTGCTTCCCATTTACCCCTTATCTTGGATGTCCACTTCACCCCTAACACAGAGGCTTAAAGCCTGGAGGACACCTGCCATTTTCATCTCCATGCCCCCTTTCCCAGCTTCAGCTTTGGTGAGAGGCTCCTGGAGTATTGGAGCTAGGTAGTTCTTGAAACTTCCCCAGATTCCTCAGGGTAGTGGATGGATAATATTTGCCTGAGACAAGAGTATTGGATGTAAACCTCTGGTGATTCCCTTTATGTCTATGGGGCTAATTTGCTACCTTCTAAATTCTGCTTTTCCATGGGGTTACAGCTTTAAATCAAAAGCACAGTCTAAAAATAAATTAATAAATAAATAGCTTCAGCCTTTTTCTAATACGGTATTTTATTTTCATGACTATTCAGGTACTTCCAAATTAGGCTTCCCATTCCAGTTTTACATGCTTCACACAACTTTATTTTCCTTCTATTTGGTGAAATCTCATAGTATCTGTTTAATCTGCTCTATTAATCCAAACTATTCTGAGCATTCCCAAAAGGATTTGTTCTGTGAAGTTTGGATTCAGTCAAAGGGCCACAATTGAGGACCTAGAGGGTCACATGTGGCCTCAAGGCTGCAGGTTCCCAACCCCTGTGTCTAGACCAAACAAAAACTTCTGTGTCATTCAAAGCTTATCATCAGCCCTCACCACCCTGTCTTTGTTATTAACTCCCTAAACAGGCCAATCCATACAGGATACATTTCCTCTTTCTTTTGGCTCCTACTTCTGAACCTTTCCTTTGTTGCTCCTTGTATCTGAATTAATTTACCTCCTCTTGTTCATGTTATTATATCAATGAGCTCAGAGCTCTATGTCTACTTTCATCCAGGAAGATTTTGTAAAAATTAGTCATAACTTCTGACCAGTCTTCTAATTTAATCTATAAACTTATTGCCATATTTACCTTTCGCTACAATACCAAAAAACTGAGTAGACTCTTTAACAGTAATGTCCAACATTTTATAAACTCACACTGCCAAAATGCTTAGAAGTTTACAAAATGCTTTCCTCATAACAACTGGGGTGTCAGGTGTATATATGTGTGTGTGTGTATATATATATATATATATATATATATATATATGCATATATATGTGTGTGTGTATGTATATACACGCACACACATACACAGATACACATATATACATGTTTGCATTATACATATACACACATGTATATGTGTTTATGTGTATGTATATATACATATGCACACACAGGTTCACATTGTACTACAGTGATTAATCATGTGGCATAATTCAAACAAATCACATTAAAATATCAACATGTTTACTTCGACATTGTATAATTCTTTTATTTTTGTGAAAGCTGTTTCTGTATACCATGTTCTTTAGTTCTTCCATGTTATAGAGAAATGTGCATAGTTATATATAAGAATATATAAGACATGCTTATTCAGTTTACAAAACTCAAGACAGCCTCTATTAATTCAATGTCTCCCAAGCCTGCATTATAATGGCCTTCCACTGTATTAAATTTCCAGCAGCAATACCGCATGACACTGCTGATCCCAGTTAATCTGATAAGCATTCTCAGCAATGTCAAGGGGGAACTATTTGAATTAACCATCTGTCAATAAAGACTGAAAGCTGAAAAAAAATCCTTATAAAAACAATTAGCTAGACGCTTTTAGATTTCTGTTTTTCTAGGAGCAACCTATACTCATACGACTAAGTTGTTGTTTTTAATTTAGGAGGTAATATAAATACTAATTCAAATACAAAGACACAAAAGGTTTTTTCTAGCATCCTTTCTTCTCTAACAAAAAAATCAGATAAGAGACCACTGTATTTTCATCCAAGACTGAACTCCTACAAGTGGCATAATATTCACCATACCTAATTTGTCAAAACTATTTTTTCCAGGAAAGGAAAATGTATAAATATAGCAGTCTTATGTGCCTAGAAGTCATTAGAATGTTGTAGCACTAATAAATATTATTAGATGGTTTAAAATATATATATAATAGTTAATAATTTAAATATTACTTTCCATGGAGCTAAGGTGGCAAGTTAGGGACAGCCACCCAGCTGAATTCTCCCAACAACCCCCAAAAACAACTTTAAAATAAAGCTCCAAATAAATTTTGTAGTGGCAGAGCCAACAAAAAGTCAGTGTGAGACATTTTTTTGGCCTAAGAAAATTTAAGAGGTCAGTAGAAGTCTACAGCACTGGGGTAGAGAACTATATTGAAACCCACATATATTACAGTAGCAACAGCGGCAGCAATAGCAGCAGCAGCTTCCAGAGCTCTCAATCCAGAGATGGTGAGGTGGTCTGACAACTGCTAGAAAGAGATTTCAGAGGACACTTCACCGGTAGTAGGAAGCTGCTGCTGGGTAACTCTATTGCCCATACATTGTTCTGGGTCATAGTTCTTCTAGGGAGGATAGGAGCACTAAGGCAATCAAGTGCCTTTGATTGAGTCTCATCTTTTGGTGAATCAAGAGTCTTGGATCACCTGATGAAGTCACAAGAAAGCCTAAGGCACATGAGTTTTATTCACATGGTTGTGATGCCCACTGACCCTGAAGAAGTGTATACATACTCTGAGGTTAGCATTTTGCTTTGGGGGCTCACTCATGGGAAGAGTGTTTGTGTGATGTAGCCAGATGAGACTCTGAGTAGCCGTTAAAGAGCCTCCCACCCAGGCTTTGAAAACTCAACTGTTGGTGCTTCTCTCTCTGGTAACTATGTATGCATTGTCTTAGTCAGACAGTTAGAAGCCCTGTGTGTTGATCTGTGTTATTTTCTCTGCTTGTAATTTCTCTGTATTTTCTCTGAAGTTCAGGGTGCTGACTTTTCCCTCTGAACTAAGTAAATGATGTCTATATCTAATTAAAGTAAGATTGTTAACATCTTTAAAGTTACTTTCATTTAGAAAGCAGGTCAAAGAACCTATACTAGAAATCCTTCTGTGTGCTGGTGTTATTGGTCTTACACCCCCACGGCAGGTTCTAGTAACACTGTCATTATAGAGATCCAAAAAATACTGAAGAAAATAACACCTTAAAAATAGACTAGACCAAATGGCAAAAGAGGTTCCAAAAGCCAATGAGGAGAAGAATGCCTTAAAAAGCAGAACTGGCCAAATGGAAAAGGAGATCCAAAAGCTCACTGTGAAGAAAATAATTCCTTAAAAATTAGAATGGAGTAAATGGAAGCTAATGATTTAATGAGAAATCAAGAAATTATAAAACAAAACCAAAAGAATTATAAAATAGAAGAAAATGTGAAATATCTCATTGGAAAAACCACTGACCTGGAAATAGATCCAGGAGAGATAATTTAAAAATTATTGTACTACCTGAAAGCCATGATCAAAAAAAGAGCCTAGGCATCATCTTTCAAGAAATTATCAAGGAGAACTGCCCTGATATTCTAGAGCCACAGGGCAAAATAGAAATTGAAAGAATACACCAATAGCCTCTTGAAAAAGATCCCAAAAAGAAAACTCCTAGGAATATTGTCGCCAAATTTCCAGAATTCCCAGGTCAAGGAGAAAATATTGCAAGCAGCTAGAAAGAAATAATTTGAGTATTGTGGAAACACAATCAGGATAACACAAGATCTAGCAGTTTCTATATTAAGGGATCAAAAGGCTTGGAATATGATATTCCAGAGGTCAAAGGAACTAGGATTAAAACCAATAATCACCTACCCAGCAAAACTGAGTATCATGCTCCAAGGCAAAATATGGATTTTCAATAAAATAGAGGACTTTCAAGCTTTCTCAGTGAAAAGACCAGAGCTGAATAGAAAATTTGACTTTCAAACACAAGAATCAAGGGAAGCATGAAAAGGTAAACAAGAAAGAGAAATCATAAGGGACTAACTAAAGTTGAACTGTTTTGTTTACCTTCCTACATGGAAAGATGATGTGTGTAATTCATGAGACCCTTCTCAGCATTAGGGTAGTTGAAGGAAATATGCACACACACGCGCATACATATACATAAATACATATATATTATGTGTGTGTGTGTGTGTGTGTGTGTATATATATATAGACAGAGGGCACATGGTGAGTTGAATATGAAGGGATGATATCTAAAAAATAAAATCAAATTAAAGGATGGGAGAGGAATATATTGAGAGAGGGAGAAAGGGAAAGGTAGAATGGGGCAAATTATCTCACATAAAAGTGGCAAGAAAAAGCAGTTCTGTTGGAAAGGAAGAGGGGGCAGGTGAAACGAAATGAGTGAATCTTGCTCTCATTGTATTTGACTTGAGGAGGGAATAACATACACACTCAATTGGATATCTTACCCCACATGAAAGTAGGGGAAAGGGGATAAAAAAGCGGGGATAATAAAAGGGAGGGCAGATGGGGGAGGAGGTAATCAAAAGCAAACACTTTTGAAAAGGGACAGGGTCAAGGGAGAAAATTAAATAAAGGGGGACAGGATAGGATGGAGGGAACTATAGTCAGTCTTTCACAACATGACTGTTATGGAAGTGTTTTGCATAATGATACATGTGTGGCCTATGTTGAACTGCCTGCCTTCTTAGGAAGGGTGGGTGGGAAGGGAAGAAGGGAGAGAATTTGGAACTCAAAGTTTTAAAAGCAGATGCTCAAAAAAAGAGATGTTTTTGCATGCAACTGGGAAATAAGATATACAGGCAATGGGGCATAGATATCTATCTTGCCCTACAAGAAAGTAAAGGGAGAGGGGATGGGGGGGAGTGGGGTGACAGAAGGGAGGGCTGACTGGGGAATGGGGCAATCAGAATATATGCCATCTTGGAGTGGGGGGGGTAGAAATGGGGAGAAAATTTGTAACTCAAAATGTTGTGGACATCATTGCTGGAAACTAAAAAATATTAAATAATAAAATATGGGGAAAAAAGAACAAAAAAAGAAACTAAAAGCAGACAAAATTCATTCTCTTCCCTAAAGTCCCCCTCATGTGTAATGTTCATTAAACACAACTTCATGATTAAAATAAAAGAAATTATCAAGGAACACTGCCCCCGATATTCTAGAACCAGATGGTAAAATAGAAATTGAAAAAATCCACTGATCACCTCCTGAAAGAGATACCAAAATGTAAACTGCCAAGACTATTATAGCCAAATTCCAGAGTTCCTAGGTCAAGAAGAAATTATTGCAAGCAGCCAGAAAGAAATAATTCAGGTATCATGAAGCCACAAACAGGATAACATAAGATTTAGCAGCTTCTACATTAAAGTAGTAGAGGGCTTGGAATATGATATTCCAGAGGGCAAAGTAGTTGGAATTACAACCAAGAATTACATACCCAGGAAAACTGAGTATAATCCTTCAAGGAGAAAAATGGATATTCAATGAGATAAGAGGAATTTCATGCATTCTTCAGAAAAAAGCAGAGCTAAATATAAAATTTGACTTTCAAATACAAGACTCAAGAGAAACATGAAAAGGTAAACAGAAAGAGAAATCATAAGGGACTTATTAAAGTTAAAGTGTTTACATTCCTACATGAAAACATGATATTTGTAACTCATACGACCTTTTTCATATTAGGATAGCTGGAAATAGTATATATAAACAGAGAGCACAGGTGTGAGTTGAATGTGAAGGGATGGTATCTAAAAAATAAAATTAAGGGGTTAGGGAGGAATGTACTAGGAGAAAGAGAAAGGGAGAGGTAGAAGGGGTAAATTATCTCACATGAAAGAGGCAAGAAAAAGCTTTAACAATGGAGGGGAAAACGTGGGAGGTGAGGGGAGTGAGTGAACCTTACTCTCATAAGAATTGGTTCAAAGAGGGAATAACAAACACCAAATTGGGTATAGAAATCTATCTTACCATACAGGTGTAACCAGAATTGTCTTTGTTTTCTTTGAGTGACTCAATTTATCTCAGTGAGCTTTACTAGGTGCTAAGCCCCAGGCCCAAACCCCATTAGGTGTTAATGTAATCCATGTGGATGTGAACATCCCAGGGTCCTAAGGGGAGGGGCCAACTCAAGAACCAATCACCAGAGCCTGAGCTCTGGTGATTCAGATGATGTCTGATGATGTCTAAAGGCCTATAAGAAGGGAGGACAGAGCTATTGGTGTGGGGGCTCTGGAGATGGTGTTGATGAGGAGACTCCGGGCAGCTGTAGCTAAGGAGCCCTCCAGCTTGTAAACCCGGATGTTGAAACTTTGTTGAACTGTGGTAGCTATCTGTTGGGACTTGAATCAAAGTCTGTTGATGTCTGTAATTTGTTTGCATTTTGTTTTGAAGTTCAGGGTGCTGGTTTTTTCCCCCTGAACTAACTGAATGATATTTGAATTAAAAGTAAGCTTGTCAACCCCTTCACCTTGCTTTCCTTAATTAAGCAGATTGAAAGAACCTGTGCTGTTGGCAGCTTTCTGGGTGCTGGCTGTGGGTGAATCATACCCCCACAGAAGCTGCTAGCCAGGTTGTTGACACAACAGGAAAGTAGGGGAGAAGGGGATAAGAGAAGGGGGAGTGAAAGAAGAGACGGCAGGTTGAGCAAGGGGGTTGTCAGAAGCAAAACACTTTTGAGGAAGGACAAGGTGAAAGGAGAGAGAGAATAGAATAAATGGGTGGTGGGATAGGATGGAAGGAAGTATAGTTAGGCTTTCACACCATGGCTATTATGGAAGTCTTGCATGACTACACATGTATAACCTATATCAATTTGCTTGCCTTCTCAATGAGAGGGAGTGGGGAGGGAGAAAGGGAGAGAATTTGGAACTCAAAGTTTTAAAAACAAATGTTAAGAATTGTTTTTACACATACCCAGGGGAAACTAAAATACTAAATAAGGAAAAAATAATAAAAAAGAGAAAAAAAGAAAATAATTCCTTAAAAGTTAGAATTGGGTGAATGGAAGATATTGACTCCATGAGACATCTAGAAACAAAACAAAGTCAAAAACCAAAAAAAAAGGAAGAATAAGAAGATGTGAAATATCTCATTAGGAAAACAACTGACCTAGAAAATGGATCAAAGAGAGATAATTTAAAAATTCTTGGACTATCTTAAAGTCATGATAAAAAATTTATACATTATATTCCAAGAAATTATCAAGGAAAACTATCCTTATATCTTAGATCTAGAAGGTAAAATGGAAATTGAAAGAATCCATTGATCACCTCCTGAAAGATATCCCAAAATGAAAACTCTCAGGAATATTATTGCCAAATTCAAAAGTTCTTAGTTCAAAGAGAAAATACTTCAAGCAGCCATAAAGAAACCATGCAAATATCATGGAGCTACAGTTAGGATCATACAATATTTATTGACTTCTATGTTAAAGGAGTGGAGGAATTGGAATATGATATTCTATAAGGCAAAGGAGCTAGGATGATAACCAAAAATAACGTATCCAGAAAAAATTAGTGTAACCCTTCAAGGGAAAAAAATCATTGATATTTAAAGAAATAGAGAACTTTCAATTATTTTCCTGATGAAAAGACCAGAGCCAAATAGAAAATCTGACATTTAAACACTAGACTGAAGAGAAGCATAAAAAAAATAAACATAAAAGAGTAATCTAAGAAACTTGATAAAGTTAAACTGCTTTCATTCCTATATGGGAAGATGATACACGTAATTCCTAAGAACTTTATCATTATTAGGGCAGTTAAAAGGAGTTTACATTGACAGAGGGCATGGGTATGAGCTGATTATTATGGAACGATCTAAAAAAATGAAAGGGTGACAAAAATGGATGCATTGGGAGAAGGGGGAAGGAAGAGGTAGAATGGGAAAATTTTTCTTCTCTAGAAGTTCAGAAGACTTCTAAAAACCTCTTCAGGTATATATGTCGTATCCTCTTCAATCCAGATGAGAATAAGGGTCCAATGTTACCAGCCCTCCCTCATACCTGCTTCCTTTGTATTAATTCTTCCTTTCAGATCCTATTTTTTGGAGATAATTTCTTCTTTTAACCTTTTCCTACCCAATTTTATTTTTTAGAATCACCTCATCATACACAACTCAGCCCCAACCTTTCTTTCAAACTACCTTAGTTAATGATAACAGTTTTAAGAATACTGCTAATAATAATAATAACTAATAATTATTAATATTAATAACACTTTCATTTATCAGAAGTAAATAGTTTGACCTTAATCAGTGCCTTGTAATTAGTCTTTAATGATTTCCTTATATTTCTTCTAGATCTTTTATTTTGAATTTTCCATTCGGTTCTGGTCTTTGGATTAAAGCATTAAAGCAGAATGGATTAAAAATCAGAATCCAACAATATGCTGTTTACAAGAAACATTCAAAAATGAGAGATACCCACAGAGTTCAAATGGAGGGTTGAAGTAAAATTTATCATACTTTAGCTGATACAAAAAAGGCAGGGATAGCAATTATGATCTCAAAGTTATGGCTAAAATAGATTTAATTAAAAGAAGTAAACAGTGTAGCTATGTTTTGATAAAAGGTACCATAGACAATGAAGCAATATCAATACTGAACTTATGTACATCGAGTACCATACCATTTAAATTTTTAAATGAAAAGTTAAATGAATTACAAGTGGAGATAGATAGCAGTACTATAATAATATAATAACTCCCCCTCTCAGAACTAGATAAATCTAACCAAAAATAAATAAGAAAAAATTTAAGAAAATGAATAGAATTTTAGGTAAACCAGATATAATAGATATCTGGAGGGAACTGAATGGAAATAGAAAGGAATACATCTTTTTCTCAGTGGTTCATTATACCTTTACAAAGATTGACCCTACATTACTACATAAAAATTTTATAGTTAAAAGCAGAAAAGCAGAAATATCAAAAGCATCCTTTTCAGATGATAACACAATAAAAATTACATTCAATAAGGCCCCAAGGAAACATATATTAAAAACAAATTGGAGATTAAACAACCTAATCTTATAGAATGAGTGGGTTAAAGAACAAATCATAGAAACAATTAATAATTTCATTAAAAAGAATGACAATATTGAGAAAATATATCAAAACTTATAGGCTACAGCAAAATCAGTGATTAGAGAAAAACTTATACTCTAAATGCTTATATCATTAAAATAGAAAAAAGAATAGATTAATGAATTGGGTTTTCAATTTTAAAAACTAGAAAAAGAACAAGTTAAAGATCCCAAATTGAACATTAAATGGAAATCCTAAAAGTTAAAAGTGAGATTAATAAAATTGACAGAAAAAATTGAATTAAATAAAACCAGTAGTTGGTTTTATAAATAAAACAGATACACAATTAATTTGATTTTTTAAAAATAGAGAAGAAAACCAAATCATTATTGTTAAAAATGAAAAGAGTGAATATATCACCAACAAAGATGAAATTAAACCAATTATAAGTTCTTTTGCCCAATCATATGCTAATAAATTTAACAATTTAAGTGAATTGGAAGAATATTTACAAAATATAAATTGCCTAGATTAGCAGATGACCAAAGAAAATATCTAAATAGACCTACTTTAGAAAAAGAAATTGAACAAGTCATAACTGAGCTTCCTAAGAGAATAGTACCAAGACCAGATGAATTTACAAGTGAATTCTATCAATGTAAAGATCAACTAATTCTAATATTAAATAAATTATTTAGAAAATAGGCAAAGAAGGAATTCTACCAAACTAAATTTATGAAATAAATATGATACTAATACCTAAACCAAGAAGAGTAAAAACAGAAAAAGAAAATTATAGACCAATTTCATTAATGAATATGGGTGCAATAGTATTCTATCACATTCATATAACCACAGCTCTTTCAGCCATTCCCCAATTGATGGGCATCACCTCAATTTCCAATATTTTGCCACCACAGAAAGGACTGCTATAAATATTTTTGTACATATGGGTCCTTTTCCAATTTTTATGATCTCTTTGGGATACAGACCTAGTAGTGGTATTGATTTGGGCATAGTTCCAAAATATTCTTCAGAATGGCTGGATCAGTTCACAACTCCACCAACAGTGCATTAGTGTCTCAATTTCCTTACATCTTCTCCAGCATTTATCATTTTCCTTTTTTGTCATATTACTCAATCTGATAGGTGTGAGGTGGTACTGCAGAATTATTTTAATTTGCATTTCCTTAGTCAAAAGTGATTTAGAGCGTTTCTTCATATGCCTATAGATAGCTTTGATTATTTTTCATCTGCAAATTATCTGTTCATATCCTTTGACAATTTGTCAATGTAACAGCAGCCATACTGGGATACCCAGAATGGCTGCTAGTGCAGGTTCTTTTATCTGCTTTACTAGGAGAGATAGCTGTTTCAGGGGTCAACAATCTTCTTTAATTAAACAGAAAAAATACAGAGAAGAGAAATAAAGACCAACAGACGGAGCTCTACTGCCTGAATCAAAGCTTTGCATCCACCACTGAATCAAGAAGGAAGAGTTGGGGAGCTCTGAACATACAGCCACTCAGAGTCTCAACCAGGGACTCACAACATCTTTCTCACAAGCAAGCCCCCAAAGCAAAAGCTCACCTCTCAGAATATATACTCTTTCAGCTAATAGGCTCAGTGCCTAATTAGAAATTAACAAAAGGTGTGTAAGCCTTCCTACAAGCAAGCAAGCTTTCCTTAATGGGCTTCACATGAGGCCTATTGATAGGCCAGGAAGATCTTATTCCCCATTAACCTTACAGTCAATTGGACAGTAGCTTGTATTCTTGCAAATTTGACTTAGTTCTCTACATATTTGAGAAATGAGGCCTTTATAAGATTGTTTCACAGCTTTTTTCTTTCTAATCTTGATTGCATTGGTTTTGTTTGTACAAAAGTTTTTCAATTTAATATGATCAAAATTATCTATTCTACATTTCATAGTGCTCTCTATCTTTTGTTTGGTCATGAATTCTTCCCCTCCCCATAGATCTAACAGGTACTGAGGTGACAATAAGCACATTTTGTGTCTATATTTTGTGATACCAGAAAACATATTTACTCAATTCCTTGATCATTATTAGGCTTCCTGAGAATGCCAGGGTATGTGGGTAAGGTATGTAGAAATTGGGTAGTCTGCCTTCCATTTGGGTAGCCATGTTGTCTGGAGCTACAAATATATTTACTTGAAGCAAGGACTCATGTTAGGGAATGATGAGGGGGAAAATTGTGAGAGAGGAAGAAGACAGATTTTGAAAGGCCAGAGTTTGGATTTGACATGATAGGATAAAGAGAGATCATAAAGGTTTATAATCATTCTTCAAGTGACACAACTATGCATGCATTTAGAGATTGAATTTCAAGATCTCAAAGAAAAGAAATTTTCAAAGGAATGGAATCCTATTTTAACATTTGGCTATAACAAGATTGAGGACTGTCTCAATTTCCTAAGGCAGGTTTGTCTTCAGATGAATTTAATTAAGCTTCTGGGACAAGTATAAGAAGATGATACGTCTATGTATGCCTATAGCTATAAAAATTCAATGTGCCTTTGAGACTTTGGCTGAAATATTTTTTTAAAAGCCACAGTATCACTTCCTACTAATATGGCTTAAACAAGAGGCAGAATATCCAACTCCCACATATGTCAATCAGCAAAACCCTGATGTTTTGTACCACACCAAATGATTATCAGAAAATACAATGAGAAACTACAGTGACATCTTCCACCTCAAAAATGCACAAATAGTCAAGCCTGAGATCAGTAGGAAAGGAAGCCTCTTCAGCAAAGAGAACCATCACTATCAGAAACAGGACAGCCTTCAAGGCTCTATCAGAGAGCTTCTCTGAGAAAGTGCCAGAATGACAACCTTGGAAGTTGTAGGGCATGGCAACAGGCAGTAACCAGTCTACCATTTCTTGCTGTCTCATAACCAGCCTCCTCAAGTAAAAAGACCTCAGACCATGGCTGCACTAGTACCAAATGTTCCATTTCCTCCTCAGCTTGGCTTTATAAGAGGAAAGGCTTTAGGAGACCAAGTTGGGTCACTTCCATTTGCTCCAAAGAAACCACTTCTATCTATACCAACACAAAATATCTTCCACCTCCTGCTGCCACAGTCCAATCTTCCAACTGGGATGGAGAAGACCTCCAGTACAAAGAAAAGCTGTCCTCCCTTCAATTTCAGGTCTCCGATATTCTGCTCTGCCTTTCCTTTGAGGGTATATTAATCCTCCCTCAAACACCCTAACCACTTAGTTCTTCAACCTACTCACCTTCCATGAACTACTCCTCCAGCCCACCTCAGCTACATACAAAGATGGTCATATCTTTGATCTTTTCATCACCCATAAAAGTACCCCTCCATGTATAAAAATACTGAAATCCCTTCATCCAACTATCTATTGGTTATTTACACAGCCTTACATAAGCCTACTTTTGCTTCTTGTTCGGCGCTGCCAACATGGTGTTCAAGCGCTATGTGGAGTTCGGCCAGGTGGCCTACATCTCCTTTGGGCCACACGCTGGCAAGCTGGTAGCTATTGTGGATGTTATTGATCAGAACAGGGCTTTGGTTGATGGCCCATGCAGTGGTGTGAGGAGGCATGCCATGCCATTAAATACACGCAACTTACAGACTTCGTGCTCAAGTTCCCACACAGTACTCGTCAGAAGTATGTCCGGGCTGCTTGGGAGAAAGAAACGATCAAAAGAAACGATCAATACAAAATGGAAAGCCACAAGATGGGCCAAGAAGATTGAAGCCAAAGAGAGGAAAGCTAAGATGACAGATTTTGACCATTACAAAGTCATGAAGGCTAAGAAAATGAGAAATAGAATTATCAAGCATGAAGTGAAGAAGCTCCAGAAGGCACTCACCCAGGAGGGCTCTCCTAAGAAGAGAGCCGCCCAGAAGGCACTTGCCGCAAAGGTCTCCACCAAGAAGATCCCCTCAAAGAAGGCTGAGGGTCAGAAGGCAGCCCCTGCCCAGAAGGGTCAGAAAGCCTCCGGCCAGAAGGCCCCAGCCAAGAATGGACCTGCCCAGAAAGGACCTGCCCAGAAGGCAGCTCCCACCCAGAAAGCAGCTGCTCCAAAGGCCAAAAAATGACATTCTGCCAGAAATTAAATAAAGATTTTGCTACACATAAGCCTACTTTCATCTGCACTGTGATCTCCAATTCCTTGACACCTCAAATCTCTCCTAGACCATCTCTCCTATACCTGACACTCTCTCCTTACCTCCCTGGTAAATCAATTCAACTCTACACTGTCCTCCTCTCTTGAATTCCTAGCCCCATTATCATATCACCAATTTTGCCCAGCCAAGTTTCAGCCTTGGATCACTCCCAAAATTTGTTGCCTTTATGCTTATACACATGATGCTGAACAAGGGTGAAGAAAATAATAAAAATGTTTTGATTGGGTCCGCTACAACTTTTGTTACACAACTTCAACTGGGATCTCACTGTTGCTAGGCAATTCTACGATACTTCTCTTAGCAACTCAATATCCCACTCTCCACAACAGTTTTTCCAAACCTTTTCATGTGCCCTCAAACTTCTCATGCCTTCCCCTGCCCCTACTTTCTCAGTTGAGAATTTTTCCTCATATTTTACAGAAAAAATTGGAGCCATTCACTGTGAAATCCCTCTCTCCCCTGTTATCTCCTATCACTCAGATACCTTCTGCCACTATCTCCTCCTTCAGCCCTGTTTCTATGATGAAGTGGCCTTACTTCTTACTAAAGCTAAACCCTCTACTTGTTCAAATGATCCCATTCCAGCCCATTTCCTCTGATTGCTTCCTCTACCATCTCCACTCTTTCACTTATTTTCAATCTCTCCCTCTCTATTGATTCATTTCCTACTGCCTATAAACATGTCCATGTCTCCGCTATCCTTAAAAAACCCTCACTTGATCCTTCCTTCTCTATTAAGTATTGCCTTATATCTCTTCCGGCCTTTTAAGCTAAACTCCCTGAAAAGGCCATCTATAATATATCCCTTCACTTTTTCTCCTCTCATTCTCTTTTTAACCTTTTAAAATCTGGCTTACAACCTTATTACTCCACCAAAATTGCTCTCTCCAAAATTGTTAATGATCGCTTAGTTGCTAGATCCAATGGTCTTTTCTCAATCCTCATTCTCCTCAACTCTCCATAGCCTTTGACATTGTTGATCTCTCTCCCTCCCTCTCTCTCTCTCTCTCTCTCTCTCTCTCTCTCTCTCTGTCTGTCTCTCTTTCTCTCTCTCTCTTTCTCTCCCTCCCTCCTTGATGCCCTCTTCTCTCTAAGTTTTCAGGACACTATTCTCTCCTGGTTCTTTTCCTGCTCATGAGATCATGTTTTCTGTCTCTTTTGCAAGATCCTTCTCCAGGTCACTCCCTCTAGCCATACATATCCCTTAGGGTTCTCTCCTTGGACCTCTTCTCTTCTGGCTCTATACTACTTCACTTGGTGAGTGACACCATAGATTAGTTACCACCTGTACTCTGATTCTCGAATCTACCTTTCTTCTCCCAAACTTTCTGCTGATCTCCAATCTTGCATCTCCAACTGCCTTCAGACATCTCAAACTGGATGTTCAGTATACATTTAAACTCAATATGTCCAAAAGAAAACTCATTATCTTTTCCCCTAAACCCTCCCTCCCCACCCCTACCATCTTCCCTCTTACTGTAGAGGGCAACACCAACCTTCCAGTCCCTTAAATTATCAACCCAGGAGTCATCTTGGATTCCTCACTATCTCTTACCACCTCCTTCCGCCCATATCCAGACTGTTGTCAAGGCCTGCCAAATTTATCTTGTCAACATCTCTTGAATATGTCCTCTCTTTTCCCCTGGCACCATCACCATTCTAGGTGACATGGACATGCATGGACAATGCAGGCATTCCTGGGTCCTGGGGGAACAGTCTCCAAATTGATTGTCTCATAGACACAAACAGAACCAGAGGTGGCGTGGCAGGGACAGGAGTGTAATACCTGGTTCAGTTCACTTAGCTGTTACAAGAAACAGGGATTGTGAGCATGTCAAAAAGTTAGATGGAAGTTTCATCCATCAGCTGGAAGTAGGGGGAGCTCCAACTAAACAATACCCTTTGCCAGAGGGTAAGATGATCCAGAGAGCAAAAGATTATTGTTATGCCAAGCTCAGGGCACAGCCTGCTTGCTAGGCCTGAGCTCTGGGAAACAGCATGTCTCCAAATATCTTGACACTGTAAAATGGACATTCACAGTTTCATAAAGAATTCACTTTCTAGAAGCAGCTAGGTGACACAGTGGAAAGAGTGTTGGGCCTGGAATCAGGAAGGCTCATAGTCCTGAGTTCAGATCTGATCTCAGATACTTACTAGCTGTGTGACCCTGAAAAAGTCACTTAACCTCAGTTTCCTTATCTGTAAAATGAGAATAATAATAGCACTTATCTTTTAGGATTGTCATGAGGATCAAATGAGATAATATTTGTAAATCACTTAGCACAGTGACTGGCACATACTAAGTACCATAATGTTAGTTATTATTATTATTTGTTATGTGTATGGAAATGCTCTTTTGTTCGGTGTTTAAATTCAGAATAAAAAAATAAAACAAAGCACACAGAATGTGAAAAGTTACTTTGAGTAGAAAAATTGTTTCTTCCTCAATGTCTCTTCTGTGAATTATTCTTTTAATTAATGTTCTTCATAACCTGGCCTCAACTTGCTTTCTTAGTGTCACTATGCATTATTGTATACTGTATATGCTCCTCTACAAACTGGCCTTCCTACTGTTCCTCACACATGACATTCAGTTGACCATTTCCATGACTTATACAGGCTATTTTCTATGCTGTGAATGCAGTCCTTCCTCTTCTCAACCTCAGAGAATCCCTTACGTCTTTTAAGACTCATTTCAAAATACCATCAAATGAAGCTTTTCCTGATCTCCCCACAGTTGCTAGTCTTCTCCTTCCTTAAACCGCTTTTATATCTATTTTGTATTTATTTTCTACATACTAAGATTTTGTTTTTTACTTTTCCAATTAATATGCATTTTTTTTCTTCCTTCTACCTCCCCATTGGAAAAAAAGAAAAAGAAATAACCCTCATAACAAATATGCATAGTCAAACAAAACAAATCCCCACACTGGTCACACCCAAAAATTGTAAATACCAAGATATGTACATATTATCTTCCTTAATCCCCATTCCTTGGGGATGTGCCTGGTTTCATTTTTATATTTTATCCCCAAAACCCAGCACTACTGAAATCTCACAACTATAAAGGCATTTAGAGATTGACTTTCAAGATTTCAAATGAAAATTTCAAAAGAATAGAAAACACAGAAAATATTGTTGTTGTTAGATATTTTCAGTTGTGCTCAACTCTTTGTGGATGACATTATAACATTGAGTCCTTAGGATTAAGGGTCCCCTCAATGAGTTCCACAACTGCTAAAAACAAACAAAGAACAAATCTGCCTAATAATCTATAATAGAAAAAACAAGTAGATGACAAATAAATATTGCCAAGTTTATGATACCTGTAGTTTGGGTTGCTGAGTATTAGTACATACATACTATATAGGCACTGAAGATGGATAATGATCTAGGACCAGAAATGAACAAGAAGAAAAAAACAAGCTGAAGATCATTTGAGAAACTTTGAAGTACTTGCAGTGATTTTGCAGCCTCTTTCTGCTGTCAAAGCAGCTTTTTAATACCATATTTTTCTGACTGAGAGGCAGTGTTGTACAATAGACAGAGAGCTGACCTTGGAGTCGGGAAAACCTATAGTTGGTTCTGCATCTAATGTATTGGCATTAGATTTGGTGAAGAATGTGTACGTTTAATCAAGAAAGGCTTTCTATATCTTGTTTATTAATATATGCCCCAAATTAAACATCATACAAATCCAAAGTAAAAGACAGGTTATTGATGCCATTAATAAAGAAAAAAGAATTAAGGCAGATATATGGTAGGTCTCACCTATAGCCCTCTTATTATCATAAAGAAATCTATAATAATACTAACATGGTTCTTTTCCACTAGTCACTTTCTGCTATGTTCTTTTCAGCTCCCCTACTCTGCTGCATCCAGAGGTTGAAGAGCCCTGTTCAACCACAGCAAGGCCACCATGAACTGAATGAGTGAGAGGGGAAGGACTCACCCCCTCTCCAAGAAATAATTCTGGAGGGGTAAGTTTACTTCTGTGTTATTGGTTCTTCTCAGTTTCAGGTACCAGAGGTGATCCTTATGGGACCCATGGCAACATTGGATCTAGGATTGTAGATGGGATGGTGTAGACAGCTAGCTCATCATGGAAACCCTGGAAAGCTAGGGTGCCTAGGTCTCGATCCTGAAGGGGTTTTGGATTTGGAACTGAGTATTCTATTGGAATTGAGCTGTAAACCCAGGGACTGAGATACAAGAGACAGAAGGTATTTCTCCCATATGTTGTAGAAGTAAGTTTGTATGCTTGTGATTATACCTTTTGAAGTGAATATTTCTGTGTAAAAGATAATCTTACTGGTAGTGGCTAAATAGAAACTGATGTGCAGAGGAACAATATCTACACTTGTGAGGAATAACATTGGTGGGAGATGAAGCCATTTGCAGAGAGCCTACACACCTCAGTCCTCCTCTTAAAGGTGCCAGAGAATGTTGGGAAAAGAAATGAAACATAATCCACCTGGTCTTCGGGCAGTAGGGATCAGAGTGGGCTGTTTTACATGTGGGGCATTGTCTGGTATAAAATTGGGTCCTTTACTTTTGAAGGGACCCCCTGAAGAGATCCTCTGCATAAAACTATCAATTTTTAAAAATACCCTTGCATTTTTAAATGCAAAATCCTAAAGAAAATTGGGGGGGGGGGTGGAATTTTTAGGCTGTAAATGTACCAGTGAGCATTCTCTCCCAAATCAGTTCCATTGGTGTAATTTTCCAAATTTTTCACTTGTCGATTGCTTGACTTTTAAATATATAATTGTACAAACTTTGTATTACTGAGTTCTGTATAAGGTTTGATATTCTGATGCTCTTCCATATTACTGAGTCCTATATAAGTGCTGGTATTAAGTTTTCTGTGAAAAATTTTGAATCACTAGATTGCTACTATCTAGGAAAAAATGTTTATATTGTTCTTTTTACATTTAAAGATACCTGTACTCCTTGCCTTTTGTGAAAGCAAAACATCCTACAACTTCATAGGGCGAGAATGCTGTGCCTAAAATCCACAAGTACTGCTATTCTTTTGTTGCTTCTCTAACTGAACCCACTGGCCTTTTTGTTCTGACAGGTGAGTCTGCAGTTCAATTTGGTTTGCCCTAGCAGTAGCAAGTAGCATGGGAGAATTGGGGGTGGACTTAGGGATCAGAGCTGGAGAAAATGGCCTGGACCTCTGTGGAGATTGGATCACTTATGTTGGAGGAATCCCTATGGAATTTTAGTATGCTGTGTAGAAGAGACACTCTTCATGCAGACCCCAGTAGGATGACCTTATGCACTGAGGGAATCATGGGAAGAGTTTCACCCAGGAGAATGTTCTCAATTCGAGAAAGGAGGCACACCAAGTTGGTCCAAGTTCCAAATCCCTGTATGTAGCTTGAAAAGCTAAGTGTGGACCAGGTTTCTGTTTGAAATGGAAGCAAGTTTTCTTTGTCTTTGCTCCTTCTTTTGCATGTGGATGGAGAAAGATCCTAAAAGGTTAAGGCTAAGCAAGTAGAGATATTTAGTGTTATAAAATGCTTATTTTGTTTATTTGGAGACCTTTGCGAAATATTGCTTGTTTTGTGAATCTACAAAAATTTTGTATTTGGAGGTAATTGTGATTTTTATCTGTACAGGAGGGATTGAACATATTTGAGACTTTAATGCATGGTGTTGGGGAAACAAGTGAACAGACATTGCATATGCCACCTCAGAAATCATAGCGAACCGTTTGGAGTTTAGGACAAAGACTATGTTAAAAAAAATGTACCCCTGCCTATTTGCCAGAGACTGCAAATTTCAAATAGGGAAATGTACAGCTTCAGCTTTTGTTAACATGGAGGTGCCATTGAGGGGCCTTTGAAACATATCCAGACTGCCCACTATGGAGGCCTCTGGTGGGGTAGCCTCCTTTGATTGGCTGCCTGCATCTTTAAAACTGGGAACCTGAGTAAGTCTTTCTTTTTTTCCTTCTGCTCTTTTCCTCCTCTCTACTGCGCTCTTTTTGGCAATTCTTACTGTGTCCAGAGGAAGAAGATTCCAGTTCACTCACAGAGACCTCCAGGAACTGAACCAGTGAGAGGGATTGGATTTTCTTCCCTTGCTCCTTCTTTTTCACTTGGGCCCCTCCCCGCCCAAAAAAAGGAGTAGAACTGAGAGAGTTTGCTTCCGTTCTTCATTGTTTGTTATTTCTCAGTTTCAGGTGCCAGAGATAGTCCCCAAGGAACCTGGGAGTTTAAGCCGTGCATGCAGGAAGGATGGTGCAAACCGGCCAGCATATCATGAAAGCCCTGAGAAGCCAGGGTGCCTGGGATTTGATCCCAAGTAGAGGTTTGAACTTGGAACTGGAACTGTGCTCTATGGGAACTGAGCTAGGCTACGAATCTAAGTCCATGCCTCTCCTCAAAGACTGAGGTGATACTATTTGTGATTATACCTTTTGAAATAAATATTTCTAAGGGAAAAACACTAATGGCTTTCTTTTCAAGTACTTTAAATAAGGACAGATATCTTTCTCTATTCAAACATATTAAAATGTGTCAATAAAATTAATTACATTCCAAAAGGGATTGATATTTTAGATGAAGCTGACTCCCATATAGTTTTCCATTGAATTATGTCACTATTTTAAAAAGCACAGTGCTATGTATGTACCCTGATGATGAAGTGAATGAATGAAAACATACTTAGGTAATTCATATACATATCTGCACAAACCTTTTAAAATATGAAAATTTGTAAAGAAATGTAAACATGCTGCCAAAAAAAAAAAAACAAACAAGCCCTAAATCTCACCATCCTCACCCTTAAAGAATTATGCCTCTGAATAGGTCAAGAAAACTAAATGAGTAGTTAATTGATTTTTACATAGTCTATTCAATTCAAAGAAATTTTCAATTAGGGTATATATATAATATACAGAAACATATCTGAGTTTGTGGAGATATTTATATATATGTATATATACATATAATTTATTAAAATAGCTAAATAAGTTCACTTTAAACAGTTTATTTTAAAATAAACTGAAAAAAATTAAATTGACAAACACTGTAAAGATGGGAATTGGAATCTGGACTTCAAACATTAAAACATTTGTGCTTAGGAACAAGAAATTAACTAAGAAATTCTATAATTGTAAGTAACAGCTGCAATACAGTTAATATTTAATCACTATATTGTGAGACAGTTCAGAAGTGGAGAACAGGATTAACATATTGCTTTAAAACATTCCATTACTTTCTGCATCTGTTTACTGATAATAAAAGACACAGCTGTTCTAAACGAAACATACTAACAGGTGTAAACTGCTTATTTGGCATCTTAAATAAAACTTAGTCTTCATTTCCTTCTAATATGTTTCAAAATTATATTCTTAGCACAACTAATACCTTAAAGAATTGAATAATTTGAGGTTACTCTATTCATTAAGAAAAACAGATCTGGAGCATGCTTTCTTCCAGATTATTGAAAACCTCTGTTCCTAAATAGTACACATCCTGAACTAATTATCCCAGATGTGTTCCATAAAATGGTCCCACAATTGAGCAGTTTTTCTTAAGCAACTGTTCTATATCAAATTTACTACAGAAAAGCATCAAAATTATGAAGCAACACTGTATCAAATTCATGGTACTAATATCACTATGTTTGGTTAAGCAATGAATGATAATCAAGCTTGAAATTGAATATTTACTTTAACAACTACTCCAGATAATCTGTAACCATGTGTATTTAATTCAAGGCCATTAACAAGAGATATAATATATCCATGAATACATTCTTAATAATTACATACCAAAAGCATTAAAGTTAAGCAAAGATTGGAAATGACCACTACAAATGCAAACTTGTGTTGAATAAATGAATGCATTAAGATACAAAACAGTCACCTCGAAACAGCATGGGTGAGTAAAACTGACTTCATTCCAATGTAAGTCATTTAATAAATCTAGAAAAAAGATTTGTTTATAAGTGTACAGAAGTGATGCTACAAAAATATTAGAAAAAATACAATATTACAAAAAAATCAAGGACAAAAAGAGCATTACCAAATATTTTAATATCTTAATAGAAACACATAAGCATTTTGGCCACCATTACTATCTTTAATTCTGATATATAAAACTTGGGGAGAGAAGGTTAAGGGGAATATCAAAGGAGTCCAAAGTGTTCTAGTTGCTTCCTTTTCTTTTCCTAAAATAAAGATATGTATGAAATTAGCTACAATAAAATTTTCTTTCGCAAACTCACATGCAAACACATTGAGAATAGGCACAAATTTCTTTATATTTGAAGAAAAATTTACATAAAAGGATGTAAAAATGTTTTGATTTTTTCCAAAATTATACAAAGTACTAATATTACTGAACTCAACATTTCCTTTTCTTCTTCATCTCAGTTATAGCTTATTTTTATATACAAAGGCAGTCTTTTTTGAGAGTAGAGAGCCACAATTGAAGGGAAGCAACAAACTCACTTTCCTGAGAGCACTTTCAGACCACTTCTATGGCCTACCTCTACTTAATAATGAGTATGAATAATTAGTTAAAACAGGGAGGCAGTATCTTTCTCCACTTGGTGGTAGAATCCCAGGTGAGCTTTTCCCTAACCTGGTCTCCCCAGCAGCAGCTGTGTAGCATCCCACAGTCTCTCCTCTAACATCTGCTAAACTAAATTTTCCTTAAGAAGTTGATTTGAGGTCATGTTTCCTGCCACTCACTCAAGGTACAAAGATTGCTAGTTTAGAATTGGATATAGAACACACTTACCAAAGCCTTATTAAAAATTATCCCTTGGAGGCCAAGAAACAGAATCTTGTGATAGATATAATAATTCTCTAACAATTTTCCTTCCTTTTGGTACTTCCCTCTGATTAAATAAAACACAATGCATTTCATAAATACTCTATTTTGTTACTGGAGTAATTTCTTATTTTTTGTATAGACTTTCAAATATTAACAGCACCACTGTACTGAAGGAAGAAAAGGGTAATAGAACTGGAGGTGTCCTGGGGAGATGACAAAAACTTATTTTCAAACTCAGCAAAAATCCTTTACCTTTAAAGGGTAAAATCCGTAATTCTGCTCCAAGGATTCATGTGATTGCCTAAAGATACTTACATTCATATACATAAACTGGAAACTAAATCACATGGTCAAGAAACCACAGATAAGAAGCATGTTTAATCAGGCAGTGTCCAACATATGAATGGATTACATTCCAAAAATGCCTTTGTAGGTTACTTTGAACATATTTTCCAATAGAAAATAAATGAAGAATTGTTAGTTTAACCATTAGGTCAGCCTCCAAAGACCTAATTAATCTGTGATTAAATGGTATTATATTAATACCATTCCTCCTTTTTCCAGTCCTGCCAACACAGACTCCCAACCTAGGCAGCATTGGGGTAAGTTGAATTTTAAGGACTAGATAAAGGAATAGGCAAAAGCTCCCAGGAAGCAACCTAGAGAAGGGAAGAAAACAGAGGAGGGAAAGAAGGAACTAGGGAGGAGAAAGGTAGTTTCTAATTTTCCTGAGATTCCAGGGAGCCATTCAGTGACTGCATGCATTGATTTATAATACAAGTCTTTTTCATAAATTTGAGCCTTAGAATGCAAAAATATCATGAAAAAGTAATACAGTCATCTAGACTGACCAAGCACTTTACAAAGTGAAAATCTGTATAATCCAGAGAGATCTTGTGATATCTTTCTTCTACTGGATTTCAATTCAATATACATTTATTATGTACAGGACTATGTTCCTATGAACAAATTCTATGACCAAACAGATAAACTGATTTAAATCCTCTAGAAAATTGCAGTGCAAACACATTTATTTAGACACTCAGCTCAATCTCCAGTTTATTCAGAATATTTTACCATTCAAATTAGGTTTTATGAGAGCATTGTTACAACCTAAAAGCAGAGGGCTTTTAACTTCTGAATTATATGCATACTACCAGAGTTATAAGAAGGGTAAAGTAATCAAGGTTTTGTCCCAGGGTGACAAATGCAGAGCCCTTACAGTCCTTCAGCAGCATAGAAACAGAGCTTTGCACCTAGTTAGCAAGAATAATTAGAAATCTACCAAATGATGGGCTAAAGTGAGCTCTTTTCCTTTCTGCCCTGTTCTATTTCCTCAACCATACCTTTCTTCTCCCCAGTGTCCCAAGTACTCTGTCTCCCCTTAATAGGGAAGTGTTTGAGGAACCACTCCCCCTTCCCCTCAACTTAGGACTTTCTTCAAGTTTGTTCCCTCAGGTGTAGTTTGTGATATTTATTCTGGGCATAAAACTCTTAATTACAGCTCTCTGTGCTGGAACAATCTATACGTATATACATACATACATATATATACATACACGCACACACACATATATATATATATTATTATTATATATACTGTATTTAGTTGTATTTCTGATCAGGTTTATGAGAGGAAATACTAACATTTAAAAAAATTAAAAATAATTTAGGGAGGGGTGAACACAGATAGAGAAGTCTCTCAGAATTAGGTTATTTATACTATGATCAAAGGATCAGTTAAGTTAAATTAGGGGTTTAAGTCAGATTGGCCAAAGTAATCAAAATAATAAGCTTGATATAGCCTTAGAAGAACTGTAAAATTGACACTGCCATGGACCATGTTGTTCCTTTACTTTTTCCTACACCAGATGGCACATGATCATTTTGGTCATGTATAGAATTACTTGATTGAACTCCTGTGTACTTTTAATCATATCAATATTGCCATAAAAGTAGAGACAGAGCTCCTAGCATACACAATAGGACTTCACAATTTCACAGACAACTGGACAACCACTACTATCTGTGCATCACCTAAATAATGAATCGTTGTGACCGATGACATTTTAGGTTGAGTAAGAATCAACTGCTGGGCAACTAGGTGGCTCAGTGGATAGTGCACTGGACCTGAGTTCAGTGCACTGAACTCAAGAAGAACTGAGCTCAAATCTGGCCTCAAATACTTAATAACTGGATAAATCACTTAATCCTGTTTGCTTCAGTTTCCTCATCTATAAAATTAGCTGGAAAAGGAAATGGCATTCCAGCATCTTTGCCAAGAAAGCCCCAAATGGGGTCACAAAGTATAGGACAACAACAAAGAATCAACCTATTACTATGCCCCCTTTTCTTTCCACATTCTTTGCACTTTACCAAGTTGTTATGAGGAAAGCGTTTGTAAATATCAAATCACTACAGATGAGTGCCGCTGTCATAAATGATACACACCATCTCAATACCCTATGCCACAGGAAGCTCTGTGCTCCACCCTGTCTCATCACTAATCAGGGCAATCTCCTCCTGAACTGAAAGTAGTAGTTCAGAAGCTTACTATGAAGATATACTATAGGAGAAAGAATCTAATCTATCTAGAAAAAAAACCATATAGTTCATTTATCTGATATCTATTGCATAGCAGAAGAGGATGGGAGGTACCTAGGTGGCTCAATGGATAGCAGTTCTGGGCCTGGAGTCAGAAAGACCTCCGTTCAAATCTGTCCTCAGACACTTACTAGCTGTGTGACTCTGGGCAAGTCACTTAACCCTTTTTGTCTTAATCCACTGTAGAAGGAAATGGGAAACCGCTCCCATATCTTGGTCACGCCCCATGGACAGTATGGACCGAGGGGTCACAAAGAGTTGAACATGACTGAACAAGAAGAGGACACAAGTAACAAGGTCACAATTCTACTCCTGTATAGAATCTTTTTCAAACTTAATTCCACAACACACAACCAGAAGTCCAGAGTTCAGAGCTCCAGAGCGCTGGAATCCACTGACTCACTCTCTCAATATGCCACACAGCCACTGAAATGATCCTGTTACTCAAATCTCAAACTCCAAATTCCAACCCTGCTTCAATATAAAAGCAGAACATGTTCTTACCACAATTGTTAAAGCTTCCAAACTCAGTTTCTTCACTCACAATTTCTGGGTTAATCTCTTAATTATCAATGACCAAAACAGGTCCTGAGGCTAATTCTAATACTTATAAATAAGGCCAGGGAACTTTGGGCACTAGCTTTCCCTTACAGCCTCCAGAGACAAACTTGATGCTTCTTCCCGTTTTTCCCCCTTCCTAAGCCCCACAGTGCCCCAAGCTCCTAAGAATTCTCCAATATACTTTTTTCAAACTCATTGATACTTTAAAAAGATGCATTTATTCTTTGTATTCAAAGAATGAAATTAAATGGATTACAGAAAATGGTAGGGGTGGCACAGCCTACCTTTTCTACTGTGTGAGACTATCCTTGAACAATCACAAAGTACTGTCTAGGTAATTTGTTTTTAAACTATGTTACACATGATGCCACTTGGACCACTATAGTTATAAAATTTTATCTTATCAAGAAGGCACTATTCTACAGATTTGATCAAATAGGTTGGGTAAGAAACTAAAAAAGAAAGTCTTTACAGAACTACCACACTACAAGAATATTATACAATGAAAAGACAAGATGAAACTAGTTTTATTTTTGTTACTGAAGACAACCTAGGGGCCTTCAAGGTTTGCATAGTACTATGGGGTGTGAACATAAAGAAAGCTATTTTCATAAAATAAAAAGGACATACAAGAGTATAGATATACTATTAATATAAATAAAAATAGTCACCAAATTTTACATGTTTTGGTGTTATATAAGTATACATTTATGCTTGTAACATAAAACCGATTAAATAAGTAATTATTGTCTATTATATACAAAGTTTTCATTATTTTTTTCAATTAACAGATGGAAAAAATGAGACACTAAGAGACTTGTCCATTATCACAAAGTTAACAGGAGATCAAAAAGCATATTCTGATCTACTCATTAGATTGTCCATGTATATCTCTTAGATAATGAGTCTGGTCTCTCCTTTCTGCTTCAAAGGATGCAACACATCTCCCTAGATGGGAAAAAAAAAATTCTTTCTAAAATAATGGTCCAGATTTCACAGCTACAGAGTAATTTTCCTGCCACTGTGTAAATGCATAGAGGACCCAAAGAGCTTTCCTCTGAAAGATTACTATAACATCTAAATTTAATCCATGAAATTACTTCTATCTCTTTCTGTGAGGGGGGAAGAATGCTTTAATAAAGGCAAAGACAGTGAGACTGAATGAGAATGAATATCTACCCTAGAAGTCAGAAAACAGGCAATGTTTAAAACTGATAATATAGGCAGTTACATTTTATAAGACTGTATATTAATTGCTTTTTACATGAAAATAAAAGATGGTATTTCAATCATTATTTTTCACTAAAACAAAAACTAAATACAGTTGGAGACTCCATGCTAAAATTTTTATGTTTTTTATCTACCAGTTCCTGACGTATATTAAATAAAAAGTATCATTCTTTAGTTTCAAGAATTCAAGTAAAATAAAAACTACTTTACTAGTTACATACTAGTAACTATACATTAAAACCCTACTAAATCATGCTAAAAGTGAATCTGAAATAATATTAGAACAGTTTACAGAATCTATATTGGTTCTAAGAGCATACAATAATAACAATTAGGTCTAAGTCTTGCCTAATAGAAAGCTTTCAAGAGTTAATGATTTTCAATTAACAAATCAATTTTATATAAATGATACTTTAACATTGTTATTGAACTGAATTAATCCCCTTTAATCTTGCTTTCAATATGCATTTACTTTGCAATCTCTCCAGAGAGAGCACAAGGGCAAAACCTCAGTCTCATCCTATCCAAATTATCATAAATTCCAAATTAGTAGGGCCTGAACTGATGCAGTTTTAAAGTATTTCTAACCACTATACAGATGGTGTTTCAGGTGATTATCTTGTAGGATTTCTTTGTGAATAATTTGAAAAGAACTGAAAGCTTAACTGAACATAAGCAGAAGAGGTATGGAAAGAAAAATATTAGACAATGATGACTCCTTTTAACATTAACTTACCTTAAGTCAAGAAAATATTTTAATTTATTCCAAGATGAGTTATGCATATAAAATGGACCCATTAATGTACTCATTGGAAGTTATGCAATTAACAATTAACTCATTTTTCTAACATCTCTTTCAAAGTGTTTTGTGAACCTTTAAGTGCTACATAAATGTTAAATACTACAACTATTATATGTTGTACAAGACAGAATTATTAAGTCTTTCTTTATTGTTTTTCTCATGAAAGTATATATGTTGTAGAGAGGGAAGAAGAACGTACAGATCTTAATGCAGCACACAGTCTCTCAGACCAGAGCTTAATGGCACAGCTGAGCTTCAGGCCTCACCAGCTCC